>NC_056740.1:534876402-535006402 GCF_019279795.1 Protopterus annectens | reverse complement strand
GGCTCAAATTCTAAACCTACCACCCTAGAACACAAAAAGGAAAAAACTAAGGGTAATGCTGCTCAATGCCAGAAGTCTAAATCTCAAAATGCACGCACTCGAGGCCCTTCTCAGTATGGAGAACATCGATGTCTGTGCAGTGACAGAAACCTGGTTCAAGGCTCCTGAGAGCACCCCAGCACTATCAGGTTTTACCTCTTATCATGCGTTCCGCCCCAAAATCCGGACAATACCAAGAAAGGAGGGGGTATCCATATTCATCAAAGACACCCACACCTCAAGACTGGTGGCAACGCACGATGCATCGGAGACCATCCAGGTGCAATTAACCATAGGCAAGACTGCTCTGCAAATTGTAGCATGTTACAGGCCACCCTCACAAACTCAGGAACCTCACATGGCCTTCCTGAAAACACTAGAGGGATAAATGTATCACCAAACACCATCATACTAGGTGACTTCAATTACCCTAATATAGACTGGGAACACTACTCAAGCCCAAACACCCTAGCCCAAAAGTTCCTGGAATTCATAAACTCAAATGCCATGGAACAACTAGTCACCATCCCCACAAGAGGAGAAAACATACTTGATCTCATCATCACGAACATGGGAGCACAATGTTCAACACCGGAAGTATACCCCTCACTGGTGAGATCAGATCACAAACTAATCTCGCTGGAGGTCCTCATCCCACCCCACCTGAAATAAAAAGACCACAGTAAAGAACTTCTCGAAAGCCGACTTCACACTTCTAAAGACTAGTGTGGTCTCCTTTAAGGCCCCGAGCTGGCGGAAAACAGTACTCAAGCCGCTGAATCACTTACAAATGCCTTCTACCAGCACCTGCAGGACTGCATGGATAAGGCAATCCCAAGCAAAACAAAGACTCTTTGTATCAAAGGCAAGCGTCCAGTCTGGTGGACCCCAGCCATAAACAAACTCTACAACAAAAGGAGGAAGCTACTACAAGATAGAGCAAAATCCTTAAAAGGTAAGACACCCTTGATCACTATAAGTAAAAACTAAGAGCTCTCATAAAATCATCCAAAGCAAATTTTGAGAGAAAAATAGCTAAAGACTCAAAAGACAATCATAAGGCCTTCTTTAGCTATGTTAGAAACCTGGGAGGAAACTCCCAGATATGCTCAGAACTAGTTCAAAATGATGTAAAGATTACTGATCCTACAGACATTGCCAACATACTGGCTGACAGGTTCAGTGCAAACTTCTCCCCTCCCCAAAAGGAGAGATATCTATACCAAGCGATTGCAGCCCCAAACATCTCCAACGCCCAAGTGAGAACTGCTCTCTCCAAAGCAAAAACACAGCATCCATGGGACCTGATGGTGTCCCCGGCTGTGTGCTCCATGAACTCAATGAGGAATTAAACCCACAGCTAGGACAGCTGTTTAATCATAGTCTTACCTCTGGATACGCACCCAGGAGTGGCGCACTGCAACTGTGGTCCCACTTCACAAAGGCGGTGCCTCCACCGACCCTGGAAATTACCGGCCCATTAGCTTGACAAGCCTTATCTGCAAAGCCATGGAGAGGATCATAATGGACCTCATAAATAAAGACATAGGGAATTTGCAGACTTTGGATCCATCCCAGTTTGGCTTTGTCAAAGGCAGATCATGCCTTCTAAACTTGGTTGACTTTTTCAAACAGTCACCAAAGCCATTGATGAGGGAAAGGCAGTCCATACAGCCTACCTCGATCTGGCGAAGGCCTTCGATACAATACCCCACTCGGGTATCATTGAAAAACTCATCAGCTTAAATGTTAACCCATACATCACAAGATGGGTTGCAAACTGGCTGAGTGACAGAACCCACAGGGTCAGAGTTGCTGGCGCCATGTCAGACTCAAAGCCTGTCACAAGTGGTGTACCACAGGGCTCAGTCCTGGGCCCACTCTTGTTTGGCATCTACTTTTCCAAAGTACAAGCAAACACAGGAGGGTTATGGCTGACAAAGTTTGCAGATGACTGCAAACTGGGCGCCATAGTAGAAAACACATCTGACACAGATATCCTTCAGAAGGGTCTCACAGAAATGGATAACTGGTGCCAGAGCCATGGCCTAAAGTTAAATGCCAAATAATGCATAGTCATACCCTTCGGGAAAAACAAGGTTACCCCTAGCTACCAAATAGGTGGCAATCCACTGAGCACAGAAGAAGTTATCAGGGACCTGGGGACCCAGGTTGATAGTAGTCTGTCATTCGACACCCATGTAGCTAAAGTAGTTAGGAAGACCTTCTACATTGCCCACCTTATCATGAAGGGATTCTCATCTAGATCAAGGGAGGTCATAGTCTCCCTATACTCATCACTCATCAGACCAATGATTGAGTACAATGCCCCATTCGAATGTATCTGACCCGACACTTGCAGCAGCTGGAGAGGCCACAAAAGTTCCTCACCAAAAGGATAAAGGGTCTCAAACATCTGTCCTATGCTGCCCGACTGAAAGAACTCCAGCTCTATTCAGTCGCCACCGCTTGCTCAGAGGTGACCTTTGCCTAACATACAAGGCCATGTCAAACCCAGATTTGATGAATATGCTTCACCTCAAAAAATCTAGATCCGTCAGAGCCACAAGGGTGGGAGACTTAAACCTCGACACGGCTATTAATAGGACGTGCTGGAGGGATAGATTCATCACCCAAAGACTCCCTATGCTGTGGAATAAAATCCCGGTATATGTGAGGCAGAGCACCTCGCTGGCCTTGTTCAAGAGAAATCTTGACCAATGGATGGGAGATCGCAGATATACCCCAGGGATTACCACAGTGTCACTGCTCAACAGAGGCACAGCAAAATAATGCGTATAGTTCCCCATACTAAAGGGGTGGCGTAAGCCAAAAAACTATGGGCTAGGCTTGTAAATGCCCTCGGGCAGATAGCCTAGTATGAACCTATGAACCTATGAACCTATGATATCCTTGAGGTTCTTGGTTCACACATCACACTCTTGATACTTTATGGCATTCTTTAACCTTGACCTGCTAATCTCTGAGTTTAACTCACTGAGGATTCAACTTACCCAGTTAAACTGCTTGGGATAGCTTGGGATACAACCCATAGAATAAACTCCAAAATAAATGTTTTTTTTTGCAATAGGAAAGCACCTTAGCATCCCCATGTGGGGAGCAAGCCACCTCATACCTCCAAATTTATATGTAGAGATGTAGTTTGTTCAACCAGTGGCCTGTGCCATCTGCAAATCTGACCAACTAGTGCACATTCAGCTCTTCAAATGATGAGCAAAAAAGAACTTCTACAAAGCACCCAATTAATGGCCCCTTCTCCCCCCAGCTCTTCAAATGAAGTGCATAAAAAAGATGGGGATCAGATACCTGGGCTACTGAAATACAGGAGCCAGGAAAGTCCCTTTCTGCACCCTGGCCCCAACCCTCCTTCCCAGAAAGTAAGAAAATCATTCTATATCACCCAAATCATAAGCAAAGGTAGGACCTCCGGGGCTAAGGAAGTAATAGTACCACTCTACTCAGCCCTTATCAGAGCTCCATCATTAAGGGTATGACATCCAGGGCTAAGGAAGTAATAGTACCACTCTACTCAGCCCTTATCAGAGCTCCATCATTAGGGGTATGACATCCAGGGCTAAGGAAGTAATAGTACCACTCTACTCAGCCCTTATCAGAGCTCCATCATTAAGGGTATGACATCCAGGGCTAAGGAAGTAATAGTACCACTCTACTCAGCCCTTATCAGAGTTCCATCATTAAGGGATGACATCCAGGGCTAAGGAAGTAATAGTACCACTCTACTCAGCCCTTATCAGAGCTCCATCATTAAGGGTATGACATCCAGGGCTAAGAAAGTAATAGTACCACTCTACTCAGCCCTTATCAGAGCTCCATCATTAAGGGTATGACATCTAGGTCTAAGGAAGTAATAGTACCACTCTACTCAGCCCTTATCAGAGTTCCATCATTAAGGGTATGACATCCAGGGCTAAGGAAGTAATAGTACCACTCTACTCAGCCCTTATCAGAGCCCCATCATTAAGGGTATGACATCCAGGGCTAAGGAAGTAATAGTACCACTCTACTCATCCCTTATCAGAGCTCCATCATTAAGGGTATGACATCCAGGGCTAAGGAAGTAATAGTACCACTCTACTCAGCCCTTATCAGAGTTCCATCATTAAGGGATGACATCCAGGGCTAAGGAAGTAATAGTACCACTCTACTCAGCCCTTATCAGAGTTCCATCATTAAGGGATGACATCCAGGGCTAAGGAAGTAATAGTACCACTCTACTCAGCCCTTATCAGAGCTCCATCATTAAGGGTATGACATCCAGGGCTAAGGAAGTAATAGTACCACTCTACTCAGCCCTTATCAGAGCCCCATCATTAAGGGTATGACATCCAGGGCTAAGGAAGTAATAGTACCACTCTACTCAGCCCTTATCAGAGCTCCATCATTAGGGGTATGACATCCAGGGCTAAGGAAGTAATAGTACCACTCTACTCAGCCCTTATCAGAGCTCCATCATTAAGGGTATGACATCCAGGGCTAAGGAAGTAATATTACCACTCTACTCAGCCCTTATCAGAGCTCCATTATTAAGGGTATGACATTCAGGGCTAAGGAAGTAATAGTACCACTCTACTCAGCCCTTATCAGAGCTCCATCATTAAGGGATGACATCCACGGCTAAGGAAGTAATAGTACCATTCTACTTAGCCCTTATCAGAGCCCCATCATTAAGGGTATGACATCCAGGGCTAAGGAAGTAATAGTACCACTCTACTCAGCCCTTATCAGAGCTCCATTATTAAGGGTATGACATTCAGGGCTAAGGAAGTAATAGTACCACTCTACTCAGCCCTTATCAGAGCTCCATCATTAAGGGATGACATCCACGGCTAAGGAAGTAATAGTACCATTCTACTTAGCCCTTATCAGAGCCCCATCATTAAGGGTATGACATCCAGGGCTAAGGAAGTAATAGTACCACTCTACTCAGCCCTTATCAGAGCTCCATCATTAGGGGTATGACATCCAGGGCTAAGGAAGTAATAGTGCCACTCTACTCAGCCCTTATCAGAGCTCCATCATTAAGGGTATGACATCCAGGGCTAAGGCAGTAATAGTACCACTCTACTCAGCCCTTATCAGAGCCCCATCATTAAGGGTATGACATCCAGGGCTAAGGAAGTAATAGTACCACTCTACTCAGCCCTTATCAGAGTTCCATCATTAAGGGTATGACATCCAGGGCTAAGGAAGTAATAGTACCACTCTACTCAGCCCTTATCAGAGCTCCATCATTGAGCACAATGCTCCCTTTGGTATGCAACTAGCCAAGTACTTTCAACAGTTGGAATGCCCTCAAAGGTTCCTCACAAGGATATTCTAGAGTATGAATTCTCTGTTCTAAGGTCCTATCTTTGCACTCAGTTGCCTACAGATTACAAAAGACAGTGTATGCCTAGCATATAAGGCACCCTCGGATCCAGTTGTGATGGATCTCTTGCACATCTGCAAGACAAACAATACGAGAAGCACTAGATCCAAGGACCTGTACTTTGTGATATAATTAGAACCTACTGGAGGGACCGATATATGTCTCAAAACATTCCAGTGCTATGGAATAAGCTTCACATCTATGTGTACATTCCTGACCTTGTTCAAAAGAAACCCTGTTCTTTGGATGGTGAATCACATATTCACCCTCAGTCTGGTTTTCTGAAGGGCATAGGTTGACAGTAAGTAAATTAATCCCCAGATAACATACCCCCACATAAACCTTAGCTATCTCTTTACTGACATACCCCACCATATAGGAGTCCAAGGAACTCCGGGACAAAACTGGGTTGGATTGTATGGCTAGGTTTGTAAAGACCCTGTTGGTTATTAGCCTTGTATGAACCTATGAACATATGGATGTGATTATGCTCTGAAAAGGGGAAAAATACAATCTTATTAACCACCTTTATGATATCAGATAGGAGTAACAAGCTTTTCTTAAGCACCTTTAAATACTGTTAATCACTGTTACAGTGATTAAAAAAATATTAACATCTCATATTGGCCTTGTTATGGATTTTTTACATCGAAAATAAACATTTTTTTAATATTCAAACCACATTTAAAAGAAATTTTATTAATGCATCCTTCAGTCTTTAGACTAATTTTAACTTAAGAGCAGTTCACATATTTTTTTTATTAATGTTTCCTGTTTGGAGAATCCTAGCAGGATTATTTACACCGGACTCCTTTCTTTTACAACACATCTTTCTGCACTACAACTTCAGAAGTCTCTCAGTCTCTGTGTGCAGTTGTTGATTATTTCAGTTTTGATAGTCTGTTTTCTTCTAGTAGGACTAGTTAGAGTTCTGGTTTCTCTTGTTTCTGCACTTTTGATTTTTAAATATTTGTCTTCAAATTGTTTATTTCTTCTATAGAGTTTACCATGCTGCCCAAAAAACACATAAGATATTGGTTCAGCTATTTTACTTTAGTTTCAGATTTTACCATGACTTTTGAATTCTTACTTTATCTCCAACCTGTAACGCTCAGCCATCTGCAGTTCCTGTCAAAGTAATATTTCTGTTCCTGTTGAAGTCTTCCAAGCATTTCCTTTACTTTGTGTTGAACATTGATCTTGAGCAATGTAATAGAAGTAGGTAATTTGCTTTTCAACCCTCTGCCCATCAGCTCTTGAGCTGGTGAGACACTCTGTCCCGGCAATGAAAAATCCCTATACAGTAACAATGGGCAATGGTAATCCTCATAGTTTTTTCGTCTTCAGCCCTATTTTATCAGATTCTTCTTGCCACATGTTTATTGAACTGAGGGTGACATGGCATTATATGACTGAATTCACATAATTCCCATTCATATAGAAATCTTCAAAATTCCTGGCTTCTGCCTTGCAGACCATCACCAAACATGAAAATATTAGGTGTTATGTATCTCAGAAATATAGACTTTAATATACTCATCACACTTGTGCTTGCTGTGTCTTGTCAGTTTATTTCAGGAAATTTTGAATAATAATAAATACATATGATATAATTGGCTTCTCTGAACAGGAGCAAATTCAAACCCACCCGGTTTCATGCGAAAACTGGAAGTGGGTATGCTGGCATCTCTTCTTTACGACTGTTATTGGGATACTTATTAACCTATTACAAATGACATGACTCGGTATGTTTGTCTTTGACAACACATTATATTTATTTTACTTATTTCATACTTTGTTCTTTCTTTGTACTTTATTATTAACAGATCTGATTCATGTATGCTCTTAAGCATTTATCTTTTCAGTTGGCTGAAAACTGTTATGTTGTTCGCTTTAAGCATCAAACCTTGGACACATTTGGTTTCCTTCATGAATGAAAAAAATAAGACTAGATTTCTTTCCATAGACTTGATATGTACTCAAGCCATCATAATTTTGCAACATTTTTTCAGCAGTCACATTTCTAGTTATCGGTAAACGTCTGAGATTACTTTATTCTTTTCTTGTGTCATTGGTGACTGTGGTATTAGCCAAAGAATTCCTAGTTTTTTTAGCACTCCTTTATGCATCTCCAGTAATTATTCATACTAAAAATATCTGCTACATGTACTTTTTTTTACCTGGTCTGTACTTCGGTTTCAGATCATACCTGTGTGGATTTACGTACACCATTTTCAACCTCAGAGGTGCCTTGAACAAGGACATTTTGAGTAACTTGCAAGGGTCTTGTGGTCTGCTTCCATTTGACCTTCACCATAAACATCTTCATGGAAGTTCTCTTATCCGTGACCTATTACTAATAGTCCCTTTTTTATCTGAGCATATTTCTTTTGTGCATCTGTAAATGCTCTTGACCTTTATACAACTGGCCTATTTTTTTGTTATGATCACAGCTTCTTTGTCATTCTGACTGGCAGTCACTTGCAATACCACTGGCTTATTCACATCATAGTACTTTAACAATGAAGCATCAGTAACCAGTTTTTGAGTAGTTCAAAACTCTTTTCCTGTTCATAATGCCATTCCCAAGCTACTGCTTTCTCTAGTATTTTTCTTAAAGGCATAGTTATTTGAGACATATTAGGTACAGCCTTCCAAGATACTGTATCATTCTTAGAAACCCTGGTAATGCCTACTTGCCTTCTGGCCTTATTATTTGACACAACTTCCTAGATTTTTTCTAGATAATTTTTCAGACAACATGAAATCAGAATGTAACCCATGTAGTTTAGACTTGTCACTTCTGGTTTGCATTTTCCCCTATTTACTTGAAATTATGCTGTTTTAGTCTATTCACCAACTGTAGATGTGCTGTGTCTTGCTCTACTTGTTTCTGATCCCACACCAATAGATCAAGAATTAAGTATGTTCCAATCTTTCAAACACTTAGTCAACAGCTCTTTGAAATAACTTTGGTAGCAGATGAAACACCAAACTGAAATCTAATGGAATTCCACCTTCCTGATGGTATATTACATGTACAGAATTTGAAGTTTGCTTTGTTTTGTTAACTTGGGAAGCAAACTGAATAAAAGTGCTCATTTTCAGGGGGTGACCAAAGATCACTGTCCGATCATATAAGTGATTTGCTTAGTCACACAGTTGGCAAACAGAGGTAGAAGGAACATTGACTACAGGAAGCAGCTCATAAGCCAATTAGAGTCTTAATCATCTGTGCTAGCTGCCAGCTTCACCTTACCTTATCTGCCCGAATGTAGCACTGAAAAAATACTTAACATTTGACATTCTTCAAACCAATTCTTCACCTGCAGGCAATAATTACTCTTATCTAATAATCAGTTTATTCAGATCTTGTGGATCAATATGAATGCCAATTGAACTGCTCAATGACATAGAGTGATAAAGCTCTGACTCCTTTGCAGACCTGAGTTTGAATAGCAGCTTGGGTACCAGTAGGAACAGGAAGAGGGGATGGGATTAATGTTCATTGCTGGCTTGCCTATCCTAGTTGGAGGGAGGAGACTCTAGCTTTCCACATGGGTGATACTTATTGGGAGCAGTTGGTGTCTGCACAGTGGTGGAGTTTGTGTACCCTGGGCTCTAACCAGTTTTTCAAACCATGCCTCCCCCATTTTTAATTTTTTAGGACCAAGCATAAATGTAAACATTCTTTTAGATTTACCTTTTTTAAAGTACAGTTATAGTTTAATAAAGCAAAATTGGTTTAAAGTGTTTTAAGTCTGTAGACTTGAACTTTTATCCAGTAAGAAGAAAAGCAAATTTTACTAACCAATGGCAACAGAATGACTCATTTCAGAACATTTTTAAAAGATCAGTCAAAACACTGCCATTATAATCCATCAATCTATGTATGCAGCTGTAGCCACTTTGGACAAACCTTACATGTCTGACTGATAAAAAATGTTCATAGTAAAGTATTCCAATTTGCTTTACATAAATGCAACTAGTCCTGGAAAGCCAGACTAATGGGTGTGTAACTTGATTATGACAGTGGCATGACAGCAAGGTCAGTGATTTTCATCCACAGAGTCCCTGTATCCAGCAATTATAGCCACAGTCTGACTGTATGTAACTCAGATATTATATTGTGGCAAAATATATTACATTTCTTTCATAGAAATACACAATAGCCACAGTGAAGTATTCTAAAGTGTGTACTACTTCTGCAAAGCCAGGCTAGTGAATGTTTACAATGATCAAATAATAAGGTAAGTGACTTTCATCCATAAACAGCTCTCATATCCAGCAACTATAACCCTTTGTGTGTACCTCAGAATGTGATAAAAAATAATGGCCACATAAATGTATACTTTTTACTTTTATTTTGGACGCACAGTAGTTACAGTTAAGTATTCAGTGCTTTACAAAAGTCACATCAGTCTTGCATATACCTCTCAACCTTTTTGGTCAAGTGTCAGTAACAAAGGCAAAAACAATGGGGTGACAATGACCCACAGTCTCAACCTTTTAGCTAAAGATTCAGGGACAATGTGAAAAAAAAATAAGGGCAAAGACTCAAAATCTGAGAAAGATTTTAAATATTGCTCTTATGTACTTCTAAGTTGTTAAAATAACAGGTTTTGCATGCATATTCTGAAGGGGGTAACAGCAGAAATGTATATGTCTGCCATTATTTAATACTTGCATAATTGCAGTTCTTACACAATTAACACAAATCCAGAAATTCAATAGGCAACAGACCAAAAGTATGAAGCAAAATCAGGAACATTCAACAAAATCAGGGACAGTTGAGAGTTATGCCCCTGCAAAGCCACACTAATGGACAGTGACAACAATCAGTTATTTTCATCTATAGATAGCTGTCTTACTCAGCAGTTATTGCTAGTTTGTTGTATATGCAATTCTAAGAAGTTAAATAATAATAAAATAAGATAACTTCCACACTAAGTATTTTGACTCTGTTTTATATAAATTCGCAGTTGCTTGCCAGATCACTATACATATCTGGTTTCCTGCCAGAATAAAGTAATGACCACAAAATGCATTTGAACTCCCTTTTACATAATTGTACAGTCACTAGCTGGCAAAATAAATACTTCTTCTATAAAGCCATTTACTGCACACATCTGTTTGCCTGCCAGGAAAATGTATTTGTTTGTTTATTTATTTATTTTCAGGGGTAGAGTACTGATCTCCATGGACCTTTTTCAGACTCAGCCTGGGAGCAGTGCCTGGGTAAGTGACTTGCTCAGAGTCATACAGTTAGGTAATGGAGGCTGAGGGAATCAAACCTTGCACTACTAGACTACATGAAATAGCTCAACAGTTCCTTAATCCTCTAAGCCAATTATCAGACTGTAGTTTCAAAATATGTTTCAGCTCAGTTTTACGCAAATGCAGAGTTGTTTGCCTACCAGCATACCTCTCAACCTGTTGGCATCAAAATCTGGGGAAATGCTCTAGAAAAGTAGTACAGCCAGCCAGAGATCTGGATATCTAATTAACATACCATTTGCATATGGAATGCATATAACTCTTCCTAATCCTCAGGGTCAACTGGCCTGTTCTTTAAAGTCAGATTATCCATCTTATATTGCAGCATGGGCTAGTTAAAGTTTTGGTAAAGTCTTAAAAGCCAATGGGGGGGTGTAATCACGGCTGATGTGATTGTGCACATATGTACAACAATGGTATGGCGTGACATTTGGCAGATACATAGGGACATATGTCTGTCTCTGACACTGTATTTGAAAAGGGCACTTGCAGTACCTGTGTCCTGATCATGCATCCTTGATATGCTCTGTAATCAAATCAATTGTACCGTAAGATGGCAACATGCTACTAAATGTTAGTCTCCATATCTGACGTGCAGTCCTGTAAAAGTACTTAACAGCTCTGCAATCTGGGTCACACTTTCCATCATGACTATGAACAAATGATGGTGTGAGATGCTGATGGCACAAATGTACAGCATCTTAGAACAGCAGGTATGCATGTAGGTTCATAGGTTCTTAGATAAGTACTAGGCTAGCTGCCCTTGTGGGCCAATTTAAGGTTAGCCAATTTCCCTTTTTGTGCTCAAAATAACCTATCCCAATTTGTTATAGATTGGCCTTACCAATCTCATGGTCAATAATTATATATTACCCCTAATGAGAATTACTTGGATCATACCATAGCTAATTTGAGGGGACCTGTGCATGGAATAAAGCATTTAGGAGCTGCCTCTCTCCATTAGTAGTACATTTTCTGTTTCCCAAATTATGATTGAATATGGATGGGGATGAACTTCATTTTATGTGGATGAGGAGTCTGTTCCACAGTAGCAGTATCCACTGTGAGATATATCTGTCCCTCCAGGACACTGCTGATGTTGTAGAAGATGTTTAGATGCCTAGATAGAATATTTCTGATGCTATTTGACTTGCTGATGTGCAATAAATCCTTCAGTAATGGGTCGGAGGATGCATTGCATGTAGGATACCAAGTACAGCGACAGAGCTTTGAGTTAGTTCATAGTTCATGTAGGACATGGACCCACAGCCTGTCATGTGTCTTATCTGCAGACTGATGGTCTGTATATCACACATTGCCCATCTCCTTACTAATGCTTTGGGCATAATATACTTCTCACTGCTACCACATCACTACAGAACCTTTAATATAATCGTAATTGTATTTTATTTTTTACCTATGTAAGTGACATAGTCCTTATTGGTCTCTTTTCAGTCGTGACCCAGGCCATAAGGGCAAGAGTAAATGCAGCATCTCTCTCTCTCTCTCTCTATATATATATATATATATATATATATATATATATATATATAGACAACTTAGTATAGCCAATCTGCCAGCATGTTCCTGGGGAAGCCGGAGTATCTAGGGAAAACAGAAGCAGAACCAAGGATAACATGCAAACTCCATAGAGACAATGACCAGAAGAGAAGACAGAACACCAGATCATAGAACTGTGAGGCAGAGATCCTATCACAGAGCCATTGTGCTGTCTATTTGTGCCTTGCAATCTGACAGTGATCTGCTGGGAGTTTCTGACAAAAAAATACTTTTATTTTGTAATTTTCCAGGCTGTTTCTTGTACTTACCTTGACACTGCACCATAGATGTGCCACAGTCTTTGCTAAATGAAGTATGCTTCCCCTGCAAATGGGAGAGCTGATGTAAAACATCTGTTCTGTGTATTTTTACTATATATGTGTAATAAAACTTATTCATCCCAAGTTATCTAACCTGCAGATATGGTATTTATACCACTAGGGGAAATTTGGCCAGGGCATCAGGGAACTTCCCCTAGTGTTCTGATAAGTACCGTGGGATCTTTTACGTCCACCTGAGCTACTACTAACTCAAGTAGATGAGGCCTCTGTTTAATTTTTCATCCAAAGGAAAACACACTGAGGAATGCAACACTCCGTAATGCTGCACTACAGTGTCAGAAATCCAATCACCTGTAGTGGAAATAGAACTTACAGTCTTCTGGTCTTTCAGCACCAAAGGCAAGTGTGATACTGATTTGTTTTGAC
Organism: Protopterus annectens; assembly: GCF_019279795.1. NCBI lineage: Eukaryota > Metazoa > Chordata > Ceratodontiformes > Protopteridae > Protopterus > Protopterus annectens. The sequence continues at coordinate 534,993,409 of NC_056740.1, read as the reverse complement.
ATAGCCCTTCCAGTTGCTGTGGTACTTTACTTTTGTTTAGGAATTTTTTTTTGTCCCACAAAAGCAGTAGCCCATTATTCTTAAATAGAATTCTTCATATATTCTAAAGTAACTTATTTCCCTTTCTCACATGACTATGATTTTCCTTTTGTACAGGCTTACGGGGCTGTTTTTTTTAGCATGGTTTTTGAGAAGACAGAGGTATTTGTGGAACTACTGTGACCAATGGCTTTCAGACTAATGCTGAATAAATAAATATGTGGTATGAAGCAGAGAAGATTTAGAGCAAAATACTTCATGCAGACAAACAGTCAATAAAGTATTAAAAACATGTATGCACATTTCAATGAATGAACTACGCAACACAAACTGACAAGACACTTCTTACAGTGAGAAAGTGCCTGAGATACTTTCTGAAGAAATGACTACTTCACGTACAACACTGAGGAATGCAACAATTGATCATTACAGATGTAGTCTTTGAAATATTTCATTATACTGACGACTTGCACCTGTAACTGAAAAATATATTAGAAACTAATATCTAGGCATAAATCACCATAGGTCTACAGCAGCGATCTGGGTAAAAAGAATATTTTTACCTTAGATGGCATGGTCATCCTGTACCATAGCCTAAAAAAGTAGGTTTAGTGTCTCTTTCCTGCTCATATAATGTAAATTGTATATGAAAGAAACACTAAAACATGCAAACCTACAAAAGATGCAATTGATGAGTGTAGAAATGTTCTTGCTCGGTGAGCCACGATGGTGCAGCGGCTGTCACAGCAAGAGGTTCTCCCATTCGATTCTCGGCTGGAGCACCTTCTGTGTGGAGTCTGCATATCCTCCTCGTGGTCTAGTGACATTTAAAGACATGCAGGTAGGTGTGTGCATGAATGCGTGTGCCTTCTTTGAAGGTTGGGCGTCAGGCTGGCAACTCAGCACCGTAAAAAAAACACTGCCAATCATTAGCGGACTGGAGTTCTGCTGTGGCGACCCCTAACCGGGAAAAGCTAGTTTTATTTTAGAAATGTTCATGCTCTTTACTACAAAAACAGTAGACAAAGGCATACACACTTATTAAATATAAGCCTTTCCAACATTAGCATAGCAATAGATTCAAGAGGAGATGTATTGATACAAGCCTGTTACAGTGCTTACATAATGGTAGTACAACAGTCTGAAAGTAGAATTACATTATTATTTTTATTTCCATTGGATAAAACTCTGGACAGAATTCAATCTTTTATTATGCATAGTGTTTTTTGTTTTCTCCACTGATCCTGTCTAAAAAGAGCTTCTAACTTAAATCAGTTCATTTAGTCTCTTAATAAATGAATACTAGCAGTTTAAGAAGTTGCATTTGATTTAGAATCTGATTTCCAAATTCCATTACACCTGTTTGTTTTTATTTCGTAATAACTTACCACAGGCTCTGGACGAATTGTGTTCTGCTGAAAAAGAGACACTGTCTCCACAAACAAGAAAAACAATCTTATTTATGTTAATTTGATGAGGTCACTAAAAGGCTGAAACATACATGTCAACAGACTGTGGGATTTGGCTTTATTGGCCTAAATATAGCCATAAAGACTTTAAAAAGTTATGGACATTCAGAAGTCATGTAGCTGAAACACTGTATGTCCTAAAGTGTTCATTTGCATATATCCCATGGGCCTCCACTATAGGAGGTTTAAGATATATTACATATTGAAGACTCTAGCTTGGCTGGATTTTTCTTGCAGTTTTCACTGACAAGAAAAATAAGGGCATCATGTGACCCAATAAAGCAATGGTTTCTCTGTCCGCTTGTGAGTGCTCTCTCATTTTCTATGTTTTGTCTCACAGCTCTCCCCGTGGCATGTCATTGGCCGCATTCATCTGCCCTGTGACACTGCAATCATATTTTAAAGGGCAAGATTAATATTTCATCAAAAGTATGTTAATTAAGACTGACAATCAGAATTTATCGTTAAAAACAGTACAGTCGAGAGTTATGTGTTCAGCTGTTTGACAAGTAACAAGGAAAGGGACAGCTGTGATCCTTGACTCATTTTGTAGTCTTTCTTAACACCGTTTCTACACAGCTGCTTAAGTTGTTGAGTTAACCTCCTGTGTTTCTCCAGAATAAGAAAATTGGACTGCACAAATCTCCGCATAAATTGCTGCCAAATGGGACCTGTTGCCACACCTCAAAGTTGCCAACTATGTCCAAGTATCTGGTCTCTGTTTTTACAGAGACTAAACACTCATGTATTGAAATGGGAGCTGTAGGGGGAACGCATTTTACAAAATGATGTCAGCCAGCCCAATGGGCCCTTTGAAGGCTAGGCTTGCCATTAACCTTGTAACCTCCTATGATCCTATGAGGGCATAGGCTGTAGGCGGCTACCTGAAACACCCCTATTATAATCCAACACTGTCTCTGCCCATTGGAGCTCAAGTATATTAAGCCCACAGTGCTATTTGCAAGTTGCACTGTGAAAACACCGAACGGAAGAAGAAATTGTGTGCAAACAAGGCAAAGGAGACCAACCATTCAATATCAGGATAAAGTACAGTTGTGTACACTTACCATAAATGTAGATGTTTGAGTGTATTCACTGTTGCAGTCATCACATTTGAGTTATCTGCTTGCAGTAGCCCTAAGTTGGCCTGATTATCAAAGTCTTGGGTCCTGCGTCAGATGCTGTCTCATCTTCCATGGTGTCAGGTAGTCAGGGGTATAAAGCATGCAGCCGATGCCATTACATCAGTTTTTCTTGCCCTAGATGTCAGGTGCCCCCATAATGGGAAGCAATTATGTACAAGGTTACACCTCCAACAAAAAAAGCAAATACACCAAATAGCTTTAAGCATAGCAAACAAGAATAGAGGTATAGTCAATAAAAGTCAGGGGGCTGGAGGGAGGGTAAGCAGGACTGCAACAGTGAATACACTCGAACATCTACATTTATGGTAAGTGTACACAACTGTACTATGTTCTTCGTGTTTCACTGTTGCAGTCATCACATTTGGGTATATTCCCAAAGCTAAGGATGGGAGGAGGTAATTAGATAGCATTAGGACCAGCTATACAGCCCTGCAAGACTGCAGTGGTAAAGCCAGCTCTGGATTTAGAAAAAATTGGCAAGTGGTAATGCTTGGTGAAGGTATGTACAGAACCCCAGGTAGCAGCTTCTAGGATGTCCCTGGTAGGGACACCTCTGAGAAAGGCTGTAGAAGTAGATGCAGCCCTGGTTGAATGTGGTCTTATCCCCTGTGGAGTAGGTTTTCCATGGTGCTTATAGCAGAAATGAATGCAGTGGCCTAGCCACTTAGAAATGGTTTGCTTTGAAATGGCCTTCCCCTCTGCCCCTGCAGCAAATGCAACCAGCAGCTGTTCAGATTTCCTAAGAGGTTTAGTCTGTCCAAGTAAAATCTAAGTTGTTTGTGCACATCCAAGGAGTGCAGTATTCATTCCCCTTTGTTCTGTGGATTAGAAAAGAAGGTTGGCAAATGAATGGACTGATTAAGGGCCACACTGGATACCACCTTCGGCATGAAGGAGGGATTGGTCCTGAGGGACACCCTGTCCACATGATGAAAGGTTCTACTGCCATGAGAGCCTGTAATTCAGACACCCTTTTTGCTGAAGTGATGGCTAGAAGGAAGGCTGTTTTCCAAGAACGGAATTTCAACTCTGCATTTGCAGCTGGCTCAAAGGGAGGTAAAGTAAGCTTTTCCAGTACAACGTTAAGGTCTTAAGCTGGAGTAGGGGCTCTCGTGGGTGGCCTTAAGTTTTTGGCCCCTCTGAGGAACTGCTTCAGCAGTGGTTGAGAGAAGTGGGGTGGTTCTGTATTGTAATGAGCTGAAATGGTTGAGGCATGGATTTTTATGGAGGAAAAGAAAAGGCCCTTGTGAAGCATCTTAGTTAAGTATTGAAGAATCTGAGGTAAATTGGGCGCTGCTGTGCCCATCCCCTGAGTTTGGCTCCAGGAACAGAATCTTTTCCATTTTTCAGCATAGGATTTTCTAGTACTAGGCCTCCTTGCCTCCAAAATGACATCCATCACTTGCTTACTGAGGGATAGTAACAGAGAGGTCAGGTAATTAGCCAGGCTGTCAGGTTCAGGGTTTGAAGCTGTGGATGCAGAATCTGGCCCTTCTGCTGGGACAGCAGGGCAGGAGTCTGAGGCAGGTGCCATGGTGCCAGCAATGACATACTGCGCAAGAGGGGTACCAGTGCTGGCGTGGCCAGTCTGGTGCAATCAGTATTGTCTTTGGTTTGTCCTGTTTGATCTTTAGTAGTACCTTAGAGAGGAGAGGCGGGGGTGGGGGAGCATAAACTGATAGGTTTTTCCAGGTGAAGGACAGGGCATTCACTTTACAAGCTTGTTTGTGGGGAGTCCTTGTGCAGAATATGTCCAATTGGTAGTTTTGGGGTGAGGCAAACAGGTTTATCTCTGGGCTCCCCCATTTGTTTCTCAACATGTTGAATATCTTTGGTTCCAGTTTCCACTCATGTGGGTCCATGAGATTTCTGCTTAGGTCATCTGCCAGTGTATTTAGCTTTCCTGGCAGGAATTGAGCCTGTAGGTGCACTAGGTAGCTCAAGGCTGTGTTCCACAGAGCCATGGCTAGTCTGCAGAGAGGATATGAGTTGGTTCCTCCCTGCTTGTTTATGTACCACATAACAGTGGTGTTGTCCATCTTTACCAGTAATTGTCCTGGAAGAATGTGGTCCTTGAAGGCTGCCAGAGCATTCTGTACAGCTAACATTTCTTTTTGATTGATATGCAGGTGCATTTGACTTGGGTTCCATTTGTCCTGAATGCACTTCCCTGCCAAGTGAGCCCCCCATGCATAGTCTGATGCGTCTGTTGTTATGGTTTGGGTGGCAGGGGGTAGAGTGAATGGCAGTCCCTTGTTTTGGTGGCAGGCCTCTGCCCACCAAAGGAACTCTATCTATAGACAAGGTATGATAGGAATAATTGATTCTAGCTCCTGAGAATGTTGACACCATAGGCTTTTTAGATACCATTGTAGTTTCCTCATATGCAGGCTTGCATATGGAATTAGTAGAATCAGGAGGCCATGAACCCCAGGGCTTGCAGTATTTTCCTTGCAGATAGCTGGGTCTTTCTGGCCAATAGTTTGAAGTAGGCTGTCAAATGAACTTGTTTCTCTGGCATAAGGTAGGCCATCTGGGAAGTTGTATTCAAGCTTGCTCCCAGGAATACAATTTGTTGGCAGGGTACAAGATGTGATTTATTTTCGTTTATGGTGTACCCCAGAGAAGTTAACAATTTCCTTACAAATGCCAGATGATTTAATAGTATGTCCTGGCTTTCTGCCTGAATTAGACAATCGTCCAGGTATGGGTATATTTGAATATTTCTTTGCCTGCAAAATGCAATGACTGCAGCTAGGCACTTTGTGAATACCCTGGGCACAGTAAATAAGCCAAAGGGCAGGGCAGAGAACTGATAGTGCATGTAGCCTGCTTTGAAGTGTAGGCATTTTCTGCAAGATTCCCTTATTGGGATGTGTAGGTAGGTTTCCTTTAAATCCAGTGTTGCCAACCAGGCATCTTTGCCTAGCATAGGAAGCAGCTGATGAAGAGATACCATCTTGAATTTTGGGATCAACAAAAATGTGTTTAGTATAGACAGGTCCATGATAGGACACCAGGAATTGTCTTTTCTGGGTACCAGGAAAAGTCTTGAGTAGAAACCTTGTTCCCATTCTTCTTCTGGGACAGGTTGAATAGCTCTGATGCTTAAAAGAGAGAGAACTTGATTTTGAGCCTCTGCCCACTGATTTGGGGGTAGATCTGGCCAACTGTTTGGGGTTGGTAAGGAGTGGAAGTGGAATCTGTATCCTTGGGAAACTATATTTAAAACCCATTTGTCCTGGGTAAGTATTCCCAATTTTTTGCCTGCAGGGCAATCTTTCCCCCTAAGCGAACAGTCAGTTGTGCAGGGCTTGGAAGGTTTAAAGTTAAGTCATTGAGACAGTTTACCATAGGGGGGAGTCTTACTACTTCCTGTTTTGGAAGTGGGAGCCCCCCACTGTTTAGTCCTGTGAATAACTTGGGACTGAAGCCTGGGTGTTCTGCTGGTTCTGGGTTTGGACTGAGAAGGCCTGGAAGAGGCAGGAAAGGACCAGTTCTTAGAGGGCCAATGCCTACTAAATCTGGGAGGCTGTACTTGCAGGAAATCTTTAACAGTTTGCATAGATTTAGCTTCTTCCTCCATCTTTTTAAGTACTTCTGCTTTGTTGCCAAATGGGCGGTCTTGGTTTAAGGGAGTATCCAGCAATTTAGCTTTAACATGATCTGGCAAGGATTGCTCCTTAAGCCAAGCATGCCTTCTAAGTACAGACCCAGTGGCAGCAGACCTGCAAGATGCCTCTAATTAATCAAAACCACATTGCAAAGTATGTTTTCCAACTTGATCGGCAGAATGCATTAAATCCTGTAAATCTTTATTTTCAGCACAGTCAGGAATCAACATCATTTTCTCTTTAAGCAATCCAATAATATGCTGCTGATACTTTAACATATGAAACTGTCAGTTTAAGGCCCTAATGGACAAGGTTGCAGAAGTGTATACCTTCTTACCCCATCTATCCAGTGCCCTTGAATCTCTATCAGAGGGGGTAGGATTTTTGGCCGTAGTAGCCTTAATGCCCTTGGGTCCCTGTGAAATAGTCTCAGGATCTGCAGTAGGATTTTTAAAGAGGAACTTGTGAGAGTCAGGAACCCTGTAATATCTATCAGGTTTTCTGGGAGCATGAAGTAAAGTGTCAGGGGCCAGGCTAGATTCCGAGAAGGCATCATCACCAGGGATGGCCAAAGGCCTGTGTTGGGGCAGGAGTAAAAAATCCCTAAGCCTCTTTTTGGAGTCAGAGTAATCCTGGCTCTCCCAATGAAAATGCTCCCTAAGAGTATACACGGTTAAATCCTCTGGAGGGGAAGCAGAGAGAATGGAGTCCTCTGCATCAGAATCCTCATAGGTAGATAAGGGTAAATCCTGTTCATCAGAGGAAACAGAAATTTCAGAGTCCTGATCAGAAGAATCAGAAGGAAAATCATTCCTAGGTCTCTTAGAGAGGGAAGGGTGGCTTCCCCTGATTAGAGTAATAAAGTCTTCAGCCATTCTTATAATTTGTTTTTTAGGCATAGGGGCCTGACCGTGCAGTCTGGGCATCGGTTTTCTAGGTATGGATCAAGTTTTAGGCCTTGAGGAAGAAGATGGCATCGGTTTAATAAGCAAGTCAGTAGGCCTGAATACACCCTCAGAAGCCAGTGCCTGCACAGCGGCTCTGGACCCATCAAAGATAGAGACATCCACAGGTTCCACAGTCGAAGAAGCATCTCGCGGCATACTGGACTCCGAATGGATCTCAGTAGAGGCCTGCGAATCTGAAGTAGCGGGTATCAGGGGCTGCGAAAGTGCCTCACTGAGTACCGGTGAACTGGTGGCTAGCTTAGGAGAAGTGTCATCGGCAGCTTTGAACCTATGCGGTCTGTCTCTGTCTTTATCTTTGCGTTTTTTCAGAATGTCGGTAGTCGGGTGACTAACGGAAGCCATTTCTGGATAATTGAACAGAGTACCAAACTATTTAGAAGCATAAATAAACTGACGATGAATAGTTCGAGGTTTGAATAAGGCACAAAACCGACCGCAAGGTACATCGTGGTCTGGGCCTAGGCAAGGAATGCAGTATGAATAAAAATCTTTATGAGGTATTTGCTTTCCACAAGAAATACAATTGTTAACTTTTATTGACATCGATTTAGAGCAAGAAAAAGGTTTCCCAATGGGGTACTTAGCTTAATTGAAGACTATGGTTCTGAAACTCGAAAACAAAAATTTCAGGAGTCGGCCGAACTGCACTTGCGAACTGCTTCTGCTTCGGGCACCGCACGGCAAGAAAGATTGATGTAATGGCATCAGCTGCATGCTTTATACCCCTGACTACCTGACGTCATGGAAGATGAGACAGCATCCGACACAGGACCTAAGACTTTGATAATCAGGCCAACTGAGGGCTACTGCAAGCAAATAACCTAAATGTGATGACTGCAACAGTGAAACACGAAGAACATCATTGCTGTAATGTAGGATGTAAGCGCTATCACAATGATAACATTGCTTCTTCAGACATTACCCATTAACAACTCATTTTATATACCATTCAAAATTAATTACTTGAGACAATGGTTACACTCCTCACTTCATTAAAGGTAAGACGCTGTCAATATGAAAAACATGTTATACAACAAATACAGTATATATATAAAAATATATGTACATAAAAACATACAATAACAATAAAACATATAAAATCTGTTGCTTTATTATAAAATACATCAAAAACAACAAACAAAATCACTTTTTGCTAAGTTTACCTGATTTTAACATGGGTTTCAGGGACACAGATTAATTGAGGCCAGAGCCTAAATGTGCACCCAGCCTCAAGAGCCAGTTGAGCTCAACATTGTAAGTGTCATTAACCATGTAACCCAACCTAATACTATCCTGAACAACCTGAAGAACTTGAAAAATGTGTGTGGGTCCTAAGCATTAAGAGTGCTTAGCAAGAGCACTATATTCCAGCCCCCTCTGAGTACAGTAAACATGATCCTGAAAAATTATATTGAGCTTACTGCTTGCTGTGATGGATTTGAAGTCTTCTTAAGACACTCAGTCTTGCTGGCTGGATTCTGCTAAAATTCAAAGTCTGGTTATATTTGCATTCACAGTGTGTTGCATACAGAAACTTGGAGAATATACACCGATGAGAGAATATACTTTGCAGCATTAACTTAGAGCAGTAACAAATAACTTTTTATAATAAACCAAACGGACTAACGTTGCAGCTTAAAGTACTGTTCCACTTTACTTCTCATATAGTACAGATGATGTGAGAGATATAACATTTACCTCAGGACAAATGTGTCCCTACCATACCCCCAACATAACTGGATTCATACAGCTCTTTATATACAATTTTAGTCCTCTTGGTATTCTATTTTGGAGAATTGCTCATCCTGTAGAAACAGTACTAATTGTTGCAGATGCTGATGCAAACCGCTGACTTGATAATATCATTTTTAAGCTTCTTTGTTTAACAATGTCTTGTAAGAGACCAGCTTTTCTGACAGTGTGAACATCCTGTATTCTGTTTGGATCTTTGTATAAGAACATCTGTTCTTTTGCCAATGCTGATAACAGTGTCCTGTTGTCCATGCAGAAAAACATGTTTTTGAGGAAACACATTGTCACAGTGTCATAAACATGTCCTGTTATTTAAGGAAACATATTGTGTCCATTATTTTTATATGCAGAAAAACATGTCAGTGTTCTTTAAAAGCAGATTTTGCATTTTTGCTCTTGAATACATCCTGTTTTTAAGTCTGTAAGGGAAAAATATCCATTCAGCAGGTTCCTTATTTTCCAAGCCATGGTCATTTAGTATGGTTGCTGATCACATATTACTAAACTCTGTTTCTGCATTTAAGCAAGCTTTTTCTTTCAGCATATTTACAACAGAATTAATTTCAGCCTTATATTCATAATATCTAACAATTCCCTCTGTTTTTAAACATACTCAAAACATGTTATACTGATATGCATTTTTTGATCACATTATATAGAAAACACAAGAAACAAACCTTTAGTCTTCTTTTGATACAACAAATCAAAATGCAATTTTACATAGTAAATACAATGATATTAAGTATTACTACCAAAACTGAATGTATTTAAAACTTTTTCTTTTGCAGGCCATTCTATGAAAATATTTATCAATTATGAGCTGTGTCTGCTTTAATGTTACTTTTTTAACTTGATCAATTTATTATTTTGCAATCACATAATTTAATTTATGACTTAGAACTGTTCCATTAACTTTTTGCAACTGTTGAATTAACTATAAGAGACAATAACCATGTGCTACTGCAAGCATTTATACACTACTGAAAATATATAGTTTCAATGTCATTTTAACCATCACATTGTGTTCATGTCTCTGAACTGCTCATTAACATCTTGGTAAAATACTGAACTGGGCTTAAATAATAAATATTTGAAAACAATTATTTTACTGGGGTAAAACCAGTGATATTACAACTTAACAAATTACTTTTGAACTTATTACAATGTATCCTGTACAGTATGTATTTACACAGACTGTTTGCTATTTATGCATTTCAATCGAGTAGGTATCTTTGGACCCATTTTTTTATTTAAATATGTTTTTTTTCACACATATTCATTACTAGACATTAATTTCATTTGTACTGAATTCTTCTGCATTTGTACATACAAAGACCATCATTTGTACTGAATTCTTCTGCATTTGTGCATACAAAGACTATAAAGTACTTTTAGTCTAATCTTACAAATTTAATAACATTAATATTAAGCAAAATCTTGGAAAATGTTTATGTCTCTTTAGAAATATCTAGTAGAATTGATACCAAATCCATATGTCCTGTTATTTTAAACTACATACTCAGCAATTAAACCCTATTCATGCATTTTTATATCAACATTGTTTTGCCAAAAACATATAAAAAATAGTGACCAATCTTGTTCAATTTTTTACATATCTTTACTTTCTCTTGTATAGCTGTAATCAATTTTAAGCCATCTCTTGTTTTTTTAAATAATCTCTTGTATAGCTTTACAGTTTAACATGTTGTAAATACAATTTAATACTAAACAATACAATAATAACCATTATGATAGCTATTAACAACTTGTAAAATATCTTATCCTGTCAGGTTTAATCCAGTTTACTAGTATTTTTAATACATTAATACCTGTTTTTTCCTCCCCCTAAAAGAGTATTGTCAAGAAAGAATGAGATATTATTTTCTGTAGTTTTATTTTAGACCCTTGTTGTTTATTTTTTCTGTAGCTTTATTTCAGACCCTTGTTGTTTATTTTTTCGGTAGCTTTATTTCAGACCCTTGTGCAGTACTGCTTATACAGTCAGTGTAAAACTGAGAAAGTACCCCTCCCCCTGTAATACTGCAGTATTGTTTACCTCCTTTATGCTGTGAGAATAGAATGTATGTCAGCCCAACACTTTGGTTATACATTTACTTTATTAGATTACTAAACTATAGACCTTTGTCTGATTTGATATTTTTTTATAAAGCTTTTGTTGTTTACTACCATTAGTAGGCATTTACACCCTCCAGAACAATTGATTTGAACTGTATGTATACTATAGCCCATTTGCTGGCTGTGCTTGATGCAACTGAGGTTTTTTTTCTTTTAACATTTACTTGCAAACAGATTATCAGTGACATCTATTCACAATTGTGACATTTTATTACAATTACCAAATAGTGTTGCCTGCAAACATTTTAACAATTATGTTTTAATAACAATGATGCTTTAGAAAAACTCAAGCTACTTGTCTGGCAATCAGTCTTGTTGTTTATCTTATCTTTCCAACATTTCCTGTAACTATTCATTCAGTCTAGGAAGGTCTGAGCTCACATTTTATATTCTATAAACTATAGTTAATTTTTTTGGCATTTTTCCTTTAATGTGATTGTGATTTGCATAACTATGCATTTATATTATATTACAATTAGCTTACATGGATTTCAGTATTTTTTATTATTTATTTATTTAACTATTTAACTGTCCTGCCATTAATTTTACAAAAACTGTTTGAATAATACCATCTGTGATTTTCTTTTTAAAATTCAGAACTTTAACTGTTTGGTGTTACTATATAATTATAAACAAATTGTAAAAAAAAAACAAAATAGATATTAGCTAAATTAACATATGTTTATACTTACATTATTTGTATTTGCTGTTGTCTGCCTGTTATTCTTGTATATTGTAACAGATGTATTTTAGATGAAAATAAAATACATGCATGTCTGTCTTGCATCTGTATATCTTTATACAAACATGTCAGTCTTGTGACTTTAAATCTTTACTCCTATTAACTATTTTTATTTAATTTTTATACACTAGAACAGTTTTGTTTACCTTTTGACTATGCTAAGAATGGCAGTCATATGCTCTACTTTACTGTAGTACTGATAAATGTCTTGCTTTAACTGAATGAAAGTAAAACATTTGAGAATGATTTGCCCCTACCATCCTACCATGTATGCTTAACCATTTTCAAAACATAAACATATTATAAAATATATTTCTTTTGCACAGATTAACTGTGTATGCAGGAAGTTCCCAGTCTCTGTCAGTTCAGCTAATTTATTCTTTTTATCCTGCAACTGCTGTTGAGTTTCCTGTAATGTTGCATGTTTTTTCTGACATTCTTTAGTAAGCTGTTCTGCTGAATTTGAAACTCCTATGCACTTTTGAAAAGATGTATGTATAACTTGTCTAAACTTTCTGAACTCATTGTGTCTGTCTTTTAGAAGTTTATTACATTCCTTTGTAACAAAATGTACTAGGGGTTCTATCAGTAACTGATTTGACTCACATGTGGTGACAGGACATAACTGTTCAATATCTGAATATAATAGAAACACTTTGCCCTTAGTTAATTCTTTATCATGAACAGATCTGTCTTTACAGTCTATTTTTTAGCAATATAATGCAATACTTTTTTATGGCATAATACACAAAATGCAGTTTTTGTTGAAGCACACAATAAACACTTGTCATATTTCACATGGTTTTCTTTGAGATACCAGTCAAATATTGTAATACATTTGCATAATGCCTTACTATCAACCTGCCCTAATAAGGTTTTACATTTACTAATGTGCTGTGTATACCAACATTGCAATTTACTAAAGTTTGGTTTACTCCTGCATGAATTATAAATAATATCCATACTAATAATATCCAAACTGTCTAATAATATAAAAACTGTCTAAGAATATACAAACTGTCTAAGAATATACAAACTGTCTAACATCATCCACACTACATATGTGACACAGAAAAAAGTCTTACAGTTAGCAAGAAAACAGGTGATTAGGCTGTTGTTGCTGATGGCTAGAAATTTTTCAGAGTCACTTGAGAAGCTGGTGAAGCACAACAGGCAGTGGACTGCTGTACAAGTAGACATCCACCTTTTCTTGGAGAATTTATGGCACTGCGACTTTCTTGAACTAGTCTCACTCTGGATTTTAGACGTTTAAAAAACTTTACTACTGCAAGCTGCATAAACTGGAATACTTCTGTTTAGGATTTACACATACGTACAAATGTTAGTTACTGCAATTTGACTGAAGTGACCCTCTGCAGGACTTACCATCACTCCCCTGTGTTTGAATGCAGATTTTAGGTTCAAATGCAGGCTAGCATGCCATTGAAAAATTATATGGATCTGCTTACTGCTTGCTGTGATGGATTTGAAGTCTTCTTAAGACACTCAGTCTTGCTGGCTGGATTCTGCTAAAATTCATAGTCTGGTTATATTTGCATTCACAGTGTGTTGCATACAGAAACTTGCAGAATATACACTGATGAGAGAATATACTTTGCAGCATTAACTTAGAGCAGTAACAAATAACTTTTTATAATAAACCAAACGGACTAACGTTGCAGCTTAAAGTACTGTTCCACTTTACTTCTCATATAGTACAGATGATGTGAGAGATATAACATTTACCTCAGGACAAATGTGTCCCTACCATACCCCCAACATAACTGGATTCATACAGCTCTTTATATACAATTTTAGTCCTCTTGGTATTCTATTTTGGAGAATTGCTCATCCTGTAGAAACAGTACTAATTGTTGAAGATGCTGATGCAAACTGCTGACTTGATAATATTATTTTTAAGCTTCTTTGTTTAACAATGTCTTGTAAGAGACCAGCTTTTGTGACAGTGTGAACATCCTGTATTCTGTTTGGATCTTTGTATAAGAACATCTGTTCTTTTGCCAATGCTGATAACAGTGTCCTGTTGTCCATGCAGAAAAACATGTTTTTGAGGAAACACATTGTCACAGTGTCATAAACATGTCCTGTTATTTAAGGAAACATATTGTGTCCATTATTTTTATATGCAGAAAAACATGTCAGTGTTCTTTAAAAGCAGATTTTGCATTTTTGCTCTTGAATACATCCTGTTTTAAGTCTGTCAGGGAAAATGTCCATTCAGCAGGTTCCTTATTTTCCAAGCCATGGTCATTTAGTATGGTTGCTGATCACATATTACTAAACTCTGTTTCTGCATTTAAGCAAGCTTTTTCTTTCAGCATATTTACAACAGAATTAATTTCAGCCTTATATTCATAATATCTAACAATTCCCTCTGTTTTTAAACATACTCAAAACATGTTATACTGATATGTATTTTTGATCACATTATATAGAATACACAAGAAACAAACCTTTAGTCTTCTTTTGATACAACAAATCAAAATGCAATTTTACATAGTAAATACAATGATATTAAGTATTACTACCAAAACTGAATGTATTTAAAACTTTTTCTTTTGCAGACCATTCTATGAAAATATTTATCAATTATGAGCTGTGTCTGCTTTAATGTTACTTTTTTAACTTGATCAATTTATTCTTTTGCAATCACATAATTTAATTTATGACTTAGAACTGTTCCATTAACTTTTTGCAACTATTGAATTAACTATAAGAGACAATAACCATGTGCTACTGCAAGCATTTATACACTACTGAAAATATACAGTTTCAATGTCATTTTAACCATCACATTGTGTTCATGTCTCTGAACTGCTCATTAACATCTTGGTAAAATACTGAACTGGGCTTAAATAATAAATACTTGAAAGCAATTATTTTACTGGGGTAAAACCAGTGATATTACAACTTAAATTACTTTTGAACTTATTACACTCTATCCTGTACAGTATGTATTTACACAGACTGTTTGCTATTTATGCATTTCAATCTAGTAAGTATCTTTGGACCCATTTTTTTCTTTAAATATGTTTTTTTTCACACATATTCATTACTAGACATTAATTTCATTTGTACTGAATTCCTCTGCATTTGTACATACAAAGACTATCATTTGTACTGAATTATTCTGCATTTGTGCATACAAAGACTATAAAGTACATTTAGTCTAATCTTACAAATTTAATAACATTAATATTAAGCAAAATCTTGGAAAATGTTTATGTCTCTTTAGAAATATCTAGTAGAATTGATACCAAATCTAGTAGAATTGATACCAAATCCATATGTCCTGTTATTTTAAACTACATACTCAGCAATTAAACCCTATTCATGCATTTTTATATCAACATTGTTTTGCCAAAAACATATAAAAAATAGTGACCAATCTTGTTCAATTTTTTACATATCTTTACTTTCTCTTGTATAGCTATAATCAATTTTAAGCCATCTCTTGTTTTTTAAATAATCTCTTGTATAGCTTTACAGTTTAACATGTTGTAAATACAATTTAATACTAAACAATACAATAATAACCATTATGATAGCTATTAACAACTTGTAAAATATCTTATCCTGTCAGGTTTAATCCAGTTTACCAGTATTTTTAATACATTAATACCTGTTTTTTCCTCCCCCTAAAAGAGTATTGTCAAGAAAGAATGAGATATTATTTTGTGTAGTTTTATTTTAGACCCTTGTTGTTTATTTTTTCTGTAGCTTTATTTCAGACCCTTGTTTATTTTTTTGGTAGCTTTATTTCAGACCCTTGTGCAGTACTGCTTATACAGTCAGTGTAAAACTGAGAAAGTACCCCTCCCCCTGTAATACTGCAGTATTGTTTACCTCCTTTATGCTGTGAAAATAGAATGTATGTCAGCCCAACACTTTGGTTATACATTTACTTTATTAGATTACTAAACTATAGACCTTTGTCTGATTTGATATTTTTTTATAAAGCTTTTGCTGTTTACTACCATTAGTAGGCATTTACACCCTCCAGAACAATTGATTTGAACTGTATGTATACTATAGCCCATTTGCTGGCTGTACTTGATGCAGCTGAGGTTTTTTTTCTTTTAACATTTACTTGCAAACAGATTATCAGTGACATCTATGCACAATTGTGACATTTTATTACAATTACCAAATAGTGTTGCCTGCAAACATTTTAACAATTATGTTTTAATAACAATGATGCTTTAGAAAAACTAAAGCTACTTGTCTGGCAATCAGTCTTGTTGTTTATCTTATCTTTCCAACATTTCATGTAACCATTCAGTCTAGGAAGGTCTGAGCTCACATTTTATATTCTATAAACTATAGTTAATTTTTTTGGCATTTTTCCTTTAATGTGATTGTGATTTGCATAACTATGCATTTATATTATATTACAATTAGCTTACATGGATTTCAGTATTTTTTATTATTTATTTATTTAACTATTTAACTGTCCTGCCATTAATTTTACAAAACTGTTTAAATAATACCATCTGTGATTTTCTTTTTAAAATTCAGAACTTTAACTGTTTGGTGTTACTATATAATTATAAACAAATTGTAAAAAACAAAATAGATATTAGCTAAATTAACATATGTTTATACTTACATTATTTGTATTTGCTGTTGTCTGCCTGTTATTCTTGTATATTGTAACAGATGTATTTTAGATGAAAATAAAATACATGCATGTCTGTCTTGCATCTGTATATCTTTATACAAACATGTCAGTCTTGTGACTTTAAATCTTTACTCCTATTAACTATTTTTATTTAATTTTTATACACTAGAACAGTTTTGTTTACCTTTTGACTATGCTAAGAATGGCAGTCATATGCTCTACTTTACTGTAGTACTGATAAATGTCTTGCTTTAACTGAATGAAAGTAAAACATTTGAGAATGATTTGCCCCTACCATCCTACCATGTATGCTTAACCATTTTCAAAACATAAACATATTATAAAATATATTTCTTTTGCACAGATTAACTGTGTATGCAGGAAGTTCCCAGTCTCTGTCAGTTCAGCTAATTTATTCTTTTTATCCTGCAACTGCTGTTGAGTTTCCTGTAATGTTGCATGTTTTTTCTGACATTCTTTAGTAAGCTGTTCTGCTGAATTTGAAACTCCTATGCACTTTTGAAAAGATGTATGTATAACTTGTCTAAACTTTCTGAACTCATTGTGTCTGTCTTTTAGAAGTTTATTACATTCCTTTGTAACAAAATGTACTAGGGGTTCTATCAGTAACTGATTTGACTCACATGTGGTGACAGGACATAACTGTTCAATATCTGAATATAATAGAAACACTTTACCCTTAGTTAATTCTTTATCATGAACAGATCTGTCTTTACAGTCTATTTTTTAGCAATATAATGCAATACTTTTTATGGCATAATACACAAAATGCAGTTTTTGTTGAAGCACACAATAAACACTTGTCATATTTCACATGGTTTCTTTGAGATACCAGTCAAATATTGTAATACATTTGCATAATGCCTTACTATCAACCTGCCCTAATAAGGTTTTACATTTACTAATGTGCTGTGTATACCAACATTGTAATTTACTAAAGTTTGGTTTACTCCTGCATGAATTATAAATAATATCCATACTAATAATATCCAAACTGTCTAATAATATACAAACTGTCTAAGAATATACAAACTGTCTAACATCATCCACACTAAATTTGTGACACAGAAAATAGTCTTACAGTTAGCAAGAAAACAGGTGATTAGGCTGTTGTTGCTGATGGCTAGAAATTTTTCAGAGTCACTTGAGAAACTGGTGAAGCACAACAGGCAGTGGACTGCTGTACAAGTAGACATCCACCTTTTCTTGGAGAATTTATGGCACTGCGACTTTCTTGAACTAGTCTCACTCTGGATTTTAGACGTCTAAAAACTTTACTACTGCAAGCTGCATAAACTGGAATACTTCTGTTTAGGATTTACACATACGTACAAATGTTAGTTACTGCAATTTGACTGAAGTGACCCTCTGCAGGACTTACCATCACTCCCCTGTGTTTGAATGCAGATTTTAGGTTCAAATGCAGGCTAGCATGCCATTGAAAAATTATATGGATCTGCTTACTGAACTTACTGCCTGCTGTGATGGATTTGAAGTCTTCTTAAGACACTCAGACTTGCTGGCTGGATTCTGCTAAAATTCAAAGTCTGGTTATATTTGCATTCACAGTGTGTTGCATACAGAAACTTGCAGAATATACACTGATGAGAGAATATACTTTGCAGCATTAACTTAGAGCAGTAACAAATAACTTTTTATAATAAACCAAATGGACTAACGTTGCAGCTTAAAGTACTGTTCCACTTTACTTCTCATATAGTACAGATGATGTGAGAGATATAACATTTACCTCAGGACAAATGTGTCCCTACCATACCCCCAACATAACTGGATTCATACAGCTCTTTATATACAATTTTAGTCCTCTTGGTATTCTATTTTGGAGAATTGCTCATCCTGTAGAAACAGTACTAATTGTTGCAGATGCTGATGCAAACTGCTGACTTGATAATATTATTTTTAAGCTTCCTTGTTTAACAATGTCTTGTAAGAGACCAACTTTTCTGACAGTGTGAACATCCTGTATTCTGTTTGGATCTTTGTATAGGAACATCTGTTCTTTTGCCAATGCTGATAACAGTGTCCTGTTATCCATGCAGAAAAACATGTTTTTGAAGAAACACATTGTCACAGTGTCATAAACATGTCCTGTTATTTAAGAAAACATATTGTGTCCATTCCTTTTATATGCAGAAAAACATGTCAGTGTTCTTTAAAAGCAGATTTTGCATTTTTGCTCTTGAATACATCCTGTTTTTAAGTCTGTAAGGAAGAAAATGTCCATTCATCAGGTTCCTTATTTTCCAAGCCATGGTCATTTAGTATGGTTGCTGATCACATATTACTAAACTCTGTTTCTGCATTTAAGCAAGCTTTTTCTTTCAGCATATTTACATCAGAATTAATTTCAGCCTTATATTCATAATATCTAACAGATCCCTGATACGCTCTCTCAGTCGTCGATTCGTTTTCCCCATTATAAAATCTAAAACATTCCACACAATGAGCAATGTAGACTAAAGTCTTGGTACTACAGTCCGCAGCTGTTCTAAGTTGCCAAATATGTCCAGGATGCTTAAAAAATGTGTTCTCATCAGCATATTGACAGAAGTTGCAGCTCGCACACTTCTTGGTGCCAAACACTCTCACATCCATAGGGATACTATCTCTAGGACCCTCTCGCATCCATAGGGATACTATCTCTAGGATAGCATAGTCTTTGCTTAAGTGTTTATTTGTTCTTATAAACAAACCTAGGTCTGCTACCTACTACTCCACCTAATTTCTCATCCACCTGTAGAATATGCCAATTACATTGCATAATCTCCCTAATGCCCCCAACATCCTTGGTAAATGATAGAATGACAGGTAAACTATCATCCCTCCTCCTCTGAGGACATTTAGCACGGGGAGATCTAGAGAAATACAGTTTGGCCCTTGTAGACCTATCATTCAGTCTTGCTGTAGAGGCTTTTGATACCTCAGTTTGAGTGTACCCCCTCCCCAAAAACTCCTGCCTTAATGTATCCAAACTATTAATAAGCTCTCTCTCTCTTCACAGGACAGACGTGCAATCTGCAAATTCTGGCTCTTAACCATACTAGAGAAAACAGGCTGTGGATGCATACTGACCCTATGCAGAAATGAGGGGGGATAATACTCTTTCCTATGCATCTTGTAGATATGACACCCACTGGACCAAGTAGAATTTCAACATCAAGAAAGTCAATTTTGCTGGACGAATATTTGCACGTAAATCTCAAAAACTCACAACTACTGTTAAGCTTACCTAGAAACTGGATTAAATCATTCTCATCTTTACTCCATAAAATAAAAAGATCAAAGTGCAGGGAGTCTCCCCCCTTGCTATATCAGCTTATCTTTTGTTTTGTCATTGTGGCACCACGTTATATGTTTACTTGCTTATTACTTGTTTTATTTTGTACTCTCTGTGTTTTTCCTGTGCTGGATTGGGCCATGTTTTTGATTCACTGGTCTTTAGATGACATTTTTTTTATTAGTTTATTCTTTATTGTTTGCTATTAGGATGGATCACTGTGTATCTATCTATCTATCTATCTAGCCATGGCACAGATAAATACAGTGATAGATTGAAATAGGTAGATGGTGATAGAGATATAGGTATACACACAAGCACACAGTATTTATTGTTATTCATTTTTTGTATTGCAAAGAACTGACAAAAATTAGGTATTAGGAGAAGGCAGGTAATACTCTCATGAAAGTAGGCTAGATATAAAATAATACTGAATGCAAATGTGACAAGGAGCTTAAGTAAAAGATTTAGCATGGTTCATATTTTAGGAAGACAACATGAGTAGAACTTCCCTTAACTTTATTACTGTTTGTTTAGATTACTACTAGCATGACAAGATTTCTTGGCAAAATGTTATGGAGTGCTCCTGTTTGGTTTTATCTCATTTTTTGCACATGAAGATCAACATCTGATCTGAAACATTAACTGCATGCGTTGTATTTTTATTTGTAATGGAGTGTTTCTATTTTTGCTGTTACTCCTTAGATATTTTTATAGAATCACATTAATTGAAAGTAGCATAGGTAGTTGTCAGTTTTATCATTCATTTAAATGCTGCGCCATCATCATTAGTACCACATTACAGGTGTAAATGCGATGGATTACAGAGGTTATGAGTACATGTGCGCAAGGTTGTATTTCTCTTTCTTGCCATGTCTGAATAAAAAAGCCATGTGTTAACCATTCTAGATTTAATTTAAATAATTAAGCTTGATGTGTTAACAATCTGGATGGTATCTGCATTTTCTGGAAAAGTAGAAGTGTTAACTTCACCATGTATAAAACAAACCTTCTTTGGAAGGGGATTTTAACATATATGAAACAAACTGCCTCTGGAAGGGGAAGTGGTAACTTCACCATATATGAACCAAACCTTCTCAGAAAGTGCTGACTTCCTTATGGGAAAGGGTAGAGAACACTGCGGGTAGCACAGATATCATGGTTTGAATCAACTTTGATATTATTTAATACCTGAAGTGCTTACCTTAAGACATACAGCATAAGACCTTTGATAATGGTGAAGAAGTCTGCTAAAACAACCGTATTAGAGTCATAGTTTTAAAGGTAAGTACAACCCAATCAGTCAATTACAAGCCTAGTCAATATCTCATACTCATATGTTCCCTCCAGCCTCAAGGATGAAAATACAAGATAGACTGGTGGAGAATTTGAGGCTACTCATCCAATTATCTAGTTTATTTTGAATATGGCAAGGATGCTACTCTGCTTGACATTTGGTGGAAGTTTGTTCTGGAGGTGGCAGATATATTGGCATGTGACTCTATAATGCTAATACTACTTATCTGTTAATGAAGGTTTAGTTCCTTTAACCTGGTATTTGAAGAACTATTTGTTCTGTGAAGGAACAGAAGGTCAAAGTGGGATGGATCTTTCATGGTTTGAAAGGATAGACATAAATCCTAATCTGGTGGTTATGTATAATATGAATGGCATAGGGTCAGGATGATCAGCATTATATACTGCATCCAGAGTATGCTGTGATTGGACGTAACACTACCAAGGTTCCAATCAAGATGGCTATCAAGTAGCAGTTGCTCTAGTTAGATGCTTCACAAATGGGAATTATTTTGACTGGAAGTTACATTGAATTTCATTTTTTTTCAGTAACTTTCTTACTAAAACCTTTTAGTTTTCACATCAAAATCTTTTGGTTTTAGAAATGTATTCCTTTCAGACTATGGTCTTATGAGCTTTTCCAAGACTCCTCATTCTGAAATGGCTACCAAGAAAGATCTGCAATAACTATTATCTTTTATACAAGAACTTTGTTTTACGATGGATTGTTTTCAGAATAAAATGGAATTAATTCTAAACAACTGCATCAAGCACACTGAACTACTTAACTTATTTGAGAAACATTCTCTAAAAATGAAGGACATAGAAACTTAACTTAATGACATGGAGGGCAGATAATGACATGGAGGGCAGATTAGAAGAGAGTGACTCCACAACAATCTCTTAGTAAAACAAAAGACTTGGTTCATCTAAACTTGAAGATTGAGAAAATAGAGAAAGAGAAATAATCTAAAAATTGTTAGTGTTCCTGAGAAATCCAAAGCTCTGACATGGTTTCTTTTCTTACTTCTTGGATCACACAAATATTTATTTATTTATTTTATATTTGTTTACTGGGAATGTCCACCTGGATGCATGTCCTTTTTCAGCAGAGGCTTAAAATATAAAATCTTGAGGAGGGATTATCATTTTGGTATGGAAAATGCTCATAGAGCTCTAGGGAAAAAAAATAATGTGAAATTGTTCAATCTCGCCGTTTGTTCTTACACATGGGTTCGGAGCCGATCCTCGGCTCCGAGTTGGCCGCATCACTTGCTCGCATCTTCGAGAAAGCTCGAGGCACAGTAATATCCCATGATCCTCCGGTGCTAACCCTTAGATCTAGTTTGCTGCTAGCAGCAGATCACATCGAGAGGCTCGGGCCAGTAGAATTTTTCTTGTTATTTCTTGTTATTTCTTGATCTTTACTTCAAATTTTTACTTTTCTTTATAGTGTTTGATAGGTTTAATATCTAGTTGTTGTTTAAAGTAGTTGTAGTCAGGTTGTTACTTAAAAATTTTAGTAAGGGCCTTAGGCCATTTTTTTCTGTAAGAATTTAAAGTACTTAAAAAAAAAAAAAAAAAATTATATATATATACTTTTCTGTCTTTTCTATTTTTTCATATAGACATATATATATATATATATATATATATATATATATATATATATATATATATATATATATATATATATATATATATATATATATATATCTTAGTGTGCTGTGTGAGTGTTTTTTACAGTTTGGATATATATTGCATTTAACATATATTATAGAAACATTTTTCTTAAGAGTGGTGTACTTTTTTTGGATTTTCCTTTATTATTGTAAGAATGTCAGAAAAGACCAAAAGTGGTTTTAAAAGGTGTCAGTGTGGACAGAAGATGTCCATTACTGACAACCACTCATCCTGCATCTACTGTCTTGGCCCTCTCCACTTGCAGGAAGACTGTTCCATCTGTCATTCCTTTAGTGGGAGGGTCATGATGGAAAGACGCAGGAAGTTGGTGGACAGAGGGTTGCATAAACCTGAGTTTCAGGAGGCCCTGGACAAGGCTGAACTGGTTTCAAAGTCTTCGAAGGGGTCGAAGTCTTCAAGAGTGTTGGAGCCCAAGTCATCGGCTCCGAGCACCTCTTTTCAGATTCGGACACCGGCTCCTATGACTTTGGTGCCGGCTGTCGAGACTTTATCTCTGCATGAGGCTCAGGTCTTGGAGCCGGTATCAGAGGTACCACCTTCAGCTATCCTTCGCTCGGTGACAGCTTCGATCCCTTTGACCCGTTCTTCGAGGCCACTTTCTGACTCCGATGTGGCCCGAGTGGTACAGAAGCTCATGGAGAACTCGGCCTTGTCCAAATTAATCGAGGTTTCGTCCCAGCTGGTTTCGAAACTCGAAGCTATTCCAGTTCCCTCAACACTTCCTCCTCCGAGACCCATCGAGTCATCGGTGTTAGGAGTTGAAGAACCGATGATTGTAGAGCCTTCAGTGCCGAAGCCTCCAGTAGTGCTATCGGCTCCGTTGACCTCAACTCTTTCGGAACCAGCCGGAGAGTCTCAGAGCCGAAGATCCTTCATGGGTTCCGGGGGGGGGATAGTCGAACCAAGATATCGGTTCCGACTCTTCCCCTCGGTGCCTTGGCTCAAATCAGTTCGGATCCGTCCTTGGTGTCAGAGCTCATGGTTCCGATTCCGGAGAAATGACCCCCTTCTTCGGATCGGGTCAGATCTTCAGGTCGGGGCACCGGTGCCTTTGACATCATGAGGAAGGTCTTGTCTGATCAGACACATACTTCATCGGTATCTTCATCTCCTTCCCCAAAAGGTCCGCGTTCTGCTTCTGTGCTTTCGGTTCCTACTAAGTGTCGAGTCCCAATGCCTCAGAAGTCCCCACAGGGCGACTCTGGTTCCTCGGATGCATCCCCAGAAGCTCCCGCTGAGGATGTCCCGAGGAAACAACTGTGCAAGAGGAGGCACATAGATTCCCCTCAGGAATCTCTCACGTCTGATACTGATTTAGATGAAACAGAAGGGTCCCCACAGTCCACCTCTGAGGATGTCTCATTTGCAGACATTTTGGAAATCCTGAAGCAAAGAGGGGACTGGCAAACCCTTACCCCTTCTGTGGATGAATCGGTATTACTGAAGGCATTTGGGGCTCAACCTTCTACCTCCTGGGTGACTCCACCCTTTGATGATCTCATGGATCTTATAGCTCGGAAGGCTTGGGAAACACCTGATACAGTGGAACCAGTCCCCCATAAACCAAATAAATACATGACGGCTCCCCAAGATAAAGCCTGTCTTACAAAAGGAGTTCCCGTAGATACTATGGTGGTGGCGGCGGCCACTAAGAAAGAGATGTCTGAATCATCTTCCTCTGTCCATCCTCCTAATAAGGATTCTAGGACAATGGACAGATATGGGAAGTGCATATTTAGTTCGGCGACTTTTTCCATCCGATCGCTCAACTACCTTACACATTTCACGCGTTTACAGAGCGATCTCATTAAGGAATTAGGAGATACTCTCCAGGGACACACAGATGCTGCTGTCGCCGAGAAAGTGACAGCGCATCTTAACACCCTAAATTCCATAGTCAACTCGTCCATGAGGCTGATTTCATACGCAGCCGAAGGATCGAGTAGAGCGGCAGCTTCAGCGATTGCCCTGAGAAGACAATCCTGGTTGCGCTTATGCTCCTTTGCGGAAGCCTTTAAGTCTTCCTTTGCCAACGCCCCCTTCGATGGTGCCTCCTTGTTTGGGCCCAAAGTAAAGGAGACTCTCACGAGGTGTGAACAAGAAGGGAAGACCCTGTCTGCCGTAGGGGTCCATTTTTCCGTTCATCTAGACCCTACCCTAAAGGGCAATGAGTAGGAAAAATGTGGTTCCGAAAGACTCAGGGATCTTTTCAACACACCCAAAGTGACGCCCCCTCCAGAGGCAGAGGAGGGGGAAGAAATGGAAGACGCCCAGCCGGCAGAGGGGGTCTGCAAAATCAGGGTGACAGAGAGACCTTCTCTGGAAAGCCCTTCCAGCACTCCTGAGTGCAGGCCCAGCTGTCCTACTATGGAGGCAGTCGGGGGTCACTTGGCTTTATACCCAGAGGCCTGGCTAAATCTTACATCAGATTACTGGGTAAACAGCATAGTTACCAGAGGCTACAACATCCCCTTCATAAAAATGCCACCCAACTCCAAAAAACTCCCAGACGTTCCACCCAGTCTGTGAGACCAAGCAACCACAGAGATAGGAAGGTTGCTCGAAAACAGAGTCATCCAACCAGTCCTAGTGGACCAAATAGGATCCAGAACTTACTCAAGGTTCTTTTTAGTTCCAAAGAAAACAGGGGACTGGAGGCCAATTTTAGACCTCAGCAAGTTAAATACCTTTGTGAAAAAGGAAAAGTTCCGGATGGTCACGCTTCAGTCAATCCTCCCTTTTCTGCAAAAGGGTGACTGGATGTGCTCTATAGATCTCAAAGACGCATACTACCATATCAAAATGGCCAGGGTGTCCAGAGATCACTTGCGCTTCCGGCTGGGAGCCAGTCATTTCCAGTTTTGTGCTCTGCCCTTTGGTCTCACCTCAGCCCCCAGGGTGTTCACCAAATGCATGACAGTAGTAGCATCTCACTTGAGATGAAACGGATTCCGGGTGTTTCCTTATCTAGATGACTGGCTCCTTTCCGCCACCACCGAGTGTCGTCTTCTACAAGCCAGGGACTACACCATCAGTCTTTGCTCTTCACTAGGCATAACAGTGAATTTTGGAAAATCTGTCTTATCGCCGTCACAGCGTATCTTATTTATTGGAGCACAGCTAGACACTTCCCTGGCTCAAGTTACTCACCCCCACCAAGAGTATCAGACCTCAGGCATCAAATTTCGCTCCTTCTTCACAACAAGAGAGTCCCTGCACAACAAATATTAAGAGTGCTAGGCTTGATGGCAGCCTCCCTTCTTGTAGTTCCTTTAGGCAGGATGCACATGAGGATTCTTCAATGGATGCTATTCGCCCAGTGGTCGTATCTACAACTTCCACTATCTCACGAAATCTTGATCACGAATTCTTGCAAGAAGGATCTCTTGTGGTGGATACACAGTCAAGAGCTAACACTAGGATGACCCTTTGTCTTACCCAGTCTGGTAGCAACTCTAACCATGGATGCTTCCCTGATAGGGTGGGGGGATTCTTTCAGGGACAAACAGTCCAAGATCAATGGTCCAACTTGGAGTACAATCTGCACATCAATGTTCTAGAGCTGAGGGCAGTGTTTCTAGCATTGCAACACTTTCACAAGTCCTTAACTCGGGGAACAGTGACAGTTCAGACAGACAACATGTCAGTGGTCTGGTACATAAACAAGCAAGGGGGAGCCAGATCTTACCCGTTATGCAGAGAGGCCCTCAGAATTTGGCAATGGGCAAAGTCCACTGGACGCTTTCTGATAGCAACTCACATCCCGGGGACTTCCAACGTAATCATGGACAGGTTGAGCAGAGCCATCCTGTTCCCTCACGAGTGGTCCCTCAAACCTCAAGTGGCGGAAGAGATCTTCTGCAGATGGGGCCAGCCTTGCTGTGACCTGTTTGCATCCCCATTGAATGCCAAATGCAGAAGCTACTTTTCCCTGTTACCCCCCCAGGGGGTGTCCCCAGGGATGCACTGGTATACGATTGGCCCCTGGGTCTCCTTTATGTTTTTCCTCCTGTTCCACTAATTCCCAGGTTTTTGCAGAAAGCCAAACATCTGGACAGGACCATAATACTGATAGCCCCATTCTGGCCTTGACAAATCTGGTTTCCTTTCCTTCAATCTCATCAAGTGGAGGAACCATGGATACTGGACCCGGAGCCATACCTGTTGACACATTCGTCGGGAGTTCCTCACACCTTCCTCAAGTCCCTCAAACTGACAGCTTGGCTGCTCCGCTTCCCATCTTAGCCAGGTCGGAGTTAATATCCCCTGCAGTACAACAAATTATTGTATCTTCTCACAAACCATCTACAAGAAAATTGTACATCAGCAAATGGAACCGTTTTGCGCACTGGGCCTCCAAGCAAGGTATAGATCCATTCGGGGCTCCAGTACACAAGATACTAGATTTCCTCACCACACATTTTCAAGAAGGAGCATCACCATCCACTATAAGGGTTCAACTGGCTGCTATATCCAATTTTCATATTGGCCGTGAGGATGGTTTTCTTATGTCCCACAGGCTTTGTAAAGCCTTCATGAAAGGTACTTTTCACCTCCGTCCCCCCTTTCGTAATCCAATAGCCCCTTGGAATCTTAATCTCATGCTGTCACAACTCATGTTGCCCCCTTTTGAACCAGCAACCACAACTCCGTTAAAATTTATTTCGTGGAAAACACTTTTCCTGGTTGCCATCACTTCTGCCAGAAGAGTTTCAGAGTTACAGGCTCTATCTATCCGACCCCCGTACATGATTTTTCATCCAGAAAGAGTAACCTTGCACACCAATCTGTCCTTCCTTCCGAAGGTTTGTTCGATTCAGAACATCAATCAATCTATCGAACTACCTACCTTCTTTAAAAATCATTCCAATAAGCTAGAATACACATTGCACAAGTTGGACGTTCACAGACAACTAAGATTTTACTTACGTAGGACAAAAGAGTACAGAAAGTCAGATCAACTATTTGTCTCATATGCTGACCAAAGAAAAGGACAGGCAGTAACGAAGGTTACCTTATCCAAATAGCTCTCAGATTGCATAAATTTGGTATATGCTGAATCCAAACAGCAACTCCCTTTCAAACCCAGAGCTCATTCTACAAGGGTGATTGCTACCTCTTCAGCCCATACTGCTCATTTGCCTTTAGATACCATTTGTACAGCGGCAACTTGGGCAAAACCACATACCTTTATTGCCCACTACAAGCTAGACAAGAGCTCCAGGGACAGGGCGACGTTTGGTTCCACTGTACTCAGGAATATTCTCCCTTGAGCCACCCGGGAAAAAGGAGCTAGGGACGCTACCCGTGTGTAAGAACAAATGGCGAGATTGAACAGTTTCACATTAAGAAGTTATGTCTTACCATAACGATCCATGTGAATTGTTCATCTCGCCTTTGTTTACATTCCCCCCTCCATCCCCCGTCCTACGGTCTGGGAGAACGGTTTTCAACTAGATTCCTTTTCAGCCTTTTCTAGGTATGGTTGTCATGTTATTGTGCATCAGTAATGGCATCTTTTATCCTCTACTTGGCAGTAGGGTTCCAGACACTTTGTAGTATCTGTTTATAAGTGTTCTAGACACAGTTCAAAAAGGGATTCTTCTGGTATAGCAAACTAGATCTGAGGGTTAGCACTGGAGGATCATGGGATATTACTGTGCCTCGAGCTTTCTCGAAGATGCGAGCTAGTGATGCGGCCGACTTGGAGCCGAGGATCGGCTCCGAACCCGTGTGTAAGAACAAAGGCGAGATGAACAATTCACATGGATTGTTATGGTAAGACATAACTTCTTATTTCTTCAGATTCTAATCCTCCCCCTTCAGAATATATTGCTGTCAAACTTATTTCATACCTGGACATGGAAATTGTTTTAGAAACTGCCTAGTCAAAGTCTCCAATTAAAATGGCTCAGATTACAATAAGGTTTGAAAATAACTTTGCTTCCAAATGTCTTGAAAAAAAGAAGAGAATGCTGGCCATTAATCAAATCCTTGAGACACGACAATATAAAAGCTCATTTATTGCATCATGCAATATTAAAGCTAGCTCTTTCTTTCCTCAGGAAGAATAATTATTAATACTTTGGATGAAGCTATGACTTGCACAAGAAATAATTTTATCCACAATTCAGGAAGTATGGACTGGTCTTATTCCAGGTTAAAAAATCTGCTAAAAAGACTGGTTGGATAGAATCATCAAGCAAAAGTCTACAAAATATATCCATCACATGACTGCATTAATAATTTAATTTTCTTGACTTTATTGCCTTTTCCATGCCATTATTATTTGCTCCATTTTATTAGTAATCATTCCTGTAAGTGACAATTTTACTATGAATTTTGCATTAAGGAAGTATATCCACTATTATACAATGACTGGCAATTAGCATTCCAAAACGTGCACGCTGATTGGCCAGCCCAACCAGCATGCCCATTGTAAATCTGACATATACTAATGGAAAAAGGTCCGGTCTACCGGACTTTTTCCATTAGTATATGCCCTGACTTTTTTTTTGTCTGTGTGAGCACGTGTAGAAACGGAGAAAGGAAAATCTTCCTTGCTTTAATCTCGCTATGTTATACGTTTAACATAGCGAGATAGAAGATATCTCTCTATGTTAAACTCATTTAACATAGCGAGATTGCTTTCAAAAAGGAAACAGAGATCTTCCTTTCTCCGTTGCTTTTTTTAAAGATATCTCGTTATGTTAAACTTGTTTAACATTTCCTTTGACAATCATGTTGCCAAAGTGGTTAGAAAGACCTTCTATATAGCCCACCTTATCACAAAAGGGTTCACATCTAGATCAAGAGAGGTCATTGTGCCCCTCTACTCATCACTTATCAGGCCCATAATTGAATACAATGCCACATTTGGGATGTACCTTACCCGACACCTGCAGCAACTGGAAAGACCCCAAAAGTACCTCACCAAGAGGATCAAGGGACTCAAACAGATGCCCTATGCAGTTCGGCTAAAGAAACTCCAGCTCTACTCAGTTGCGTACTGCCTACTCAGAGGCAATCTGTGTCTGACGTATAAAGCCATGTCCAACCTAGAATTAATGGACATGCTTCACCTCAGGAAATCCAAATCCCTTAGAGCTACACGCTCCAGGGACTTGAACCTCAGCACAGAAATAAATAGGACATGCTGGAGGGACAGATTCATACCCCAGTGCCCCTCACTGACCCTCTTCAAGAGAAATCTTGACGAGTGGATGGGAGATTGTAAGTTTACCCCTGGGATCTCTTCTGTGTCCCTGCTTGACAGAGGTACAGTAAACTAACCTTAAAAGGGCTACCTTCTGTGACCTACTATACAGAGGCACAGTCAACTAATCTAAAAGGGTGGCAAAAGCCAAACACACTCTGGCTAGGCTTATAAATGCCCTAGGGCAGATAGCCTAGTATCAACCTATGAACCTCTGAACCTATGAACATAGTGAGATAGCTTTAAAAAAGCAACGGATATCTTCCTTTCAAAGTTGCTTCCTCTACACAGCTCTGATGTACTGCATAAGCATGGGAACACAAGTTCCATATGCATCCACAGTACATCAGAAAAAGCCCCAGGATAGCGAAAAACCATGGAAGGGCACCACGGAGGTATTATACCTTGCCCTTGTGACCAAACCACACCAACCATGGGTTATTGCTTAAATACGACTGAGGTAAGCTACATGTTTCAACAATGTGTGATGCAGGATTTTTATTTTACTTTTTATTTTTTATTATCTTCTCTTTTTACCTGTTTTATTCATTTCTTAAATATTGATATTGGAATTTAACAATACATTTACTAAGTAATAGTTTTCCAGTAAATAAAGCTTAGCTTTAATAAATTTGTATTGTGGTGGGGTAACTTTACATCTTTTGTTGTATTTTATGATTTTAATCTTTATTTTGGAGGAAAGGTTGGTATAATGGTTAAAGTGTTTACCTTACAAACACAAAGTGCAGGGCTTGCATCTCATATGGGGTAATTGGCTAGGTTTAAAATGGCCCACGAGGGCAGTTAGCCTAGTACTAATCTATGAACCTATTTATACATGTTCTATATTATTTATTTTTATTGTTTGCATTAGTGTATTTTTCTTTATTGGGTGGTGTATTATTACAGCTACTTATATTTAGTTTGTTTCAAAATTTACTTCTGCATGGCTTAGTACGCAGTTATCTTTTTTAAAAATGTACTAAAGTGTTAAATTTTCAGCATGAACCATTTTCATGTGTTACATCTTTTAAATGTTATACTTTTCATTAAACTAATGTCGTTTCTATTACTTGTATTCATAGCCATTCTTTTTCACTTCCTTGAGCTGCAGCACTTTGCAATTGTTAGCTTGCATATATTTCTGACTTTATAAATAGGAAGCTGATTTTAAAGTGATTGATGAGATTCCCATATCACTTCTAAAGAAAAGTGGCTCGATAGTTGTTTAAGAAGAATATTTGGCAGATTATTTGGCCTGTGCTCAGTAATAGTGATGTAAATAGTAATAAAGAGAGGAAAATGTTAAGGGTGGTAGTATTATGAACACTTTGAATAGCATGAACCCACAGAGTAGGTCTGCTCGATTTCCAGGTTCATGCTGATTTCCTTCTTGAGGTTCTATTAGTGTTGTACTCTTCTCTCAAGTCATGTGTTAGTTTAAGGGTTTGGCTTTTGCTGTGTATGTTGCAAGTGGTGCTGCTCTGACAGCTTAGAGTTTACAGATTAATTCTACTCTTCTTCCTGGTTATAATGTAATCAGGAGTTGTGAACTTCAGATCTGCATGGGTCATTTGGCTGTGTTTGTGGCAAGAGCATTTTGTTTCTTGAATTGTAACTGTGGATCTGTTTCTGACCAATGTTGCCCTGTTTCTGTTTGTTTCAATTTGTTCAAGAGGAGGTGAGCTCCTCCTGGGACTTCACTGACAGAGGGGATTTCCAGGCTGAGTATTTATAATAGACTTATGTGCTTAAATGAACTATCTCAGATATTTAGACACATTAAGTAATGATGTGAACATGCTGGTATTTAGGTATATATCTGTCTGTCAGTCATGTAGTTTATTCACAAGATGGGCAGGCAGGGAGGAGTCTGTTATGGATTGGAAGTGACGTGTTTGAGATATAGCCATTTAATTAGGAATATTCTTATATTTATATAGAGAAGTAGCATTGGTTGAACTCAATATTTTTTGGACAGTCTTATGACATCAGTTAATAAGTTAACCTAATTTATACATTTATTTCTTATTTGGAAACAGCTGATAAAGGACGGAGAAGTTTTGTTATTCTGCAGCTGCTCTGTTGATGGGGTTAGCCCATGATTCTGGCTAAGAGTCTGTAAACCAAAACCAACAACTGTGTTAGTTTTGTAGTTTTTGTAAGAATGATGCATAGTGTTGATTGCACTCCAGATAACTTATTTTGTATATCATTATTAGCTGGGCATGCAAAGTTCTTTTTAACAGCCACTAAACCATAGCTTCATAACTCACAACTCTACTCAACCCAAAAAAGACTAAACAACTACTACTTCCCCCTCTTTAAAAAAAACAAAATTTAAAGGCCTCTGCCTTGATAAAACAACAATTGAAGTCACTTCTCACAGCAAACTATTAGGGGTGATAGAGGATGATAAGCTTACATTTGACCTGCATATACAAAACTGTACAAGAAAAGGTAATCAAAAACTAGGGATGCTTTACAAAACTTTCTCACTGATAAAACCAGTACTATACTTGCCACTACTTATCTACTCCCCACACTTGTTTATTGTGCTCCCATCCTTACTAACCCCCAGGCTTCACAAAAATTTAATTTTGAACAATGCTATAACAATGTTGCTAAATTTGCAGCAAACACCCCCTTTCAGGACCCACCACTGTATAGTACTAAAAAGCCTAAATTGGTTAGAACTGCCTCATCAACTGACATATGAACAGCTTGTTACCACCTATAAAATTATCTAGTATCAATCTGCCTGCCCAGCATTAAAAAATATTCTACTCAACTATGTTCCTAGTTGGTAATTGTGATCCAGTAACCAAAAACTCTTTGTCTACAAACCAATCGAATCTGTTGGGCATTATCTGCATTCATATAAGGTTGCTAAGGCCTGGAACTCATTACCTGTATTCATCAGGTCAATAACCCCCCTCCCATCTTTCAAAACCACTCTGAAAAAATTCCTAGCTAAAATCTGGCTCTATTCTTGTTCAAACCCAGGATAAACTATATATTTAAATGTGAACAAGTACATTTTTATTCCTTATCCCACCTTACTCTTCCTTTTTCAGTTACTTCCTTACTTCTATTAAAATTTCTTTCCTGACTTTCTCTCTAAATATACCATAAGTCTGTTTTCCCTCATTTCATATTGCAATTCCTGTTTTTATTAGACTAACTTACCTTTAATTTCTCTACAAACTGTCAAAAATTTCATTTCTATAAATATTAAATGATTGTCATATAACTTGTATAGATTCTTAATCAATGTTTTTATATTATCACTAATTTGTTATAATTATTGAAACTGCAGATGTTTTTGTTTTATTTTTGAAGACTGTACATTTTTTGTACTTTACACATTTTGTAATAATTTGGAACTTTTCTCCCTGGGCTTCCGCTGAAAATGGGCTTCTACCCAGCTGGACTTTCCCAGTAATCAAAATAAATAAATAAATAAATAAATAGTGTTTCTTTGTTCATCTGTTGAATATCAAGATTAATTCATTTGAATAACAGATTTGATAGGTATACACATTAATTTCACATGCTAATGCTAAAGATAAATGAATTTTATGCTACTTTAGACTATTTACTTATATTTTAATAAGAGCTTATACAATAATGTATTTACTATATATTATATTATATTATATTATATTATATTATTTATATTGTTTTTGGCATTGGCTGAATTTTGCATTCATTCTCTATTTTCAATGGCCCGACATTCATTTTGTCATTAAGCTAATTAAATATGTTTTAGGACAATAATATGTTGAATTGCTGCAAAAAATTTGAAGGGGTCTTGAATTATATAAATTAGTTAATTTTCTTCATGAGAGATTGCTGTGAATACGTAATCACCCTTTGTTGACATCTATCCCATTTTCATTGTTTCTGTGGTACATCTTGATTTGCTGGAAGTTTTTAGAGGGTATGTTAGTTTAATTCATTACATTTAAGTGATGCCTGTGTATTTGCAGTTACATCCTACTGATACCTCTAGGCATCAAATATAGCTTGTTCATATTTGCATTAATAATTTAAAAACCATGCTACATACAAAGTATTAAAATGTTTCATCTTAAACCTTACACAATGGCAAACACAACCATGTTGATATTTGACCTTTTTCTAGTGCAGGTAAAGAGATATTAATTGTTGTTCATATAATATTCCATTGTCATAAATTTCATGCTTTTCTAAATATCGCAACAACCAAGCAGCACAGCCAGACATGCTTAGCCTAATATGAAGACACTCAGATGGATAAACAAAATGCTGTTGACGGTATGTATGTAACTTGAGTGGTTGCTGAGATATTAAGTTGTTTACATAATATCAATACTAACTGTGTTTACTCTGACTTATAAAATCCAGTTTAAAACCTAGAACCTAAAGAATACTGTCACTATAAAAATAGTTTGTGCTGAAGAGTTTGCTGTTTACACTACTTCTGTGGTTCCAGAGATATGAACAATTGTTTGAAATATGAAGACATAATTTAATTCTATAAAGAAGCTTAGGCGCTGCCCATTGGAAGTTGCAGTGCAAACTTGCAGAGCTCCACTGGAGGGAATGAGTTTATTTTTTAAATTAAACCAGGATCGGTGGGTTGAGTTTTTTGTTTTCTTTTACTAATGTTATTTAATTGAAAGATACTTTAGTTATGTTTTTGTAAATTCCCTTAGCGTGTTAGATTTCAAGTTTTCTTTTACTGTACTACTTTGCTGTTACATCAAAACAGGAAATAACAACTGGAGTTTTTCTCTTAGTAAGCTTTCACTATCTGTGACATTAATTTCTTTTTTCTTTTCATTTGATTGTACATGAAGTCTCTTAAAGTTATGTCACTAAAATTAATGCTTTAAATAATTTCAAAAGACTAATTATTTAAAATAATTATTTAAAAGCCAATAACACTCAAATTATTTTTTCTACAGAAAAGTGATGTTTTATCTGAAAATATCAGTTGCTTTGATTTTACTAAGTATGAAATACTAGCTCATTATTCCTTTACTCATAAAAGAAGAGGTGTTGCTATTTTATGGAAGCAACATTTCATAATGCTTAAAGTCTCATATAATTACAATAATAAGGATGGCATGTTTACAACAACAATAATTAATTATAAAAATATAATTTATTCTCTTGCTA
Source organism: Protopterus annectens (assembly GCF_019279795.1). Classification (NCBI taxonomy): domain Eukaryota; kingdom Metazoa; phylum Chordata; order Ceratodontiformes; family Protopteridae; genus Protopterus; species Protopterus annectens. The sequence continues at coordinate 534,958,201 of NC_056740.1, read as the reverse complement.
ATATGTGTTAGACTGTAGTTGTGGGTGGCAAAAAACATATAGGCTTATTAAAATATGAAAGGAAGCCTAATTCTTGAGGGAGATTTTAACTGTGTTTTGATACGAATGACTGAGTTACTTAAAACCCCCAAGAGTTACTACTTCAGTGAAAGCTTTCATAAAATATGCAGATCTGTTAAATATGAAAGACTTAAATAATTTTAAGGGATCTGAATCTTTAATTTATATGCATTACTCTCATATAGTTAGAACACATTTGAGAATTAATACATTTTATGTTTCATATTGTCTATTAATGAAAGTCAGAAATTTCAAAATTATGTCTTGCCCATTGTCTGATCATAATGCTCTAAAGTTTAACTTAATCATTAATTCATCTTAATTAATAACGAATAATAGAATACCTACATGACCAACTTAAAGACTTTCATGAATGGCTCAATAAAGTAATAGAAATATTCTTATTTATTAATGATAACAATGATACAAGTGAGATGGGATACTTTTAAATCATACATTTAAAAATAATTGTAGTGTGGTATGAAAACAAAAAAATGAATGGAAAAAAAATATTGTATTTGCTGACAAACTACAGGATGACAAAAATAAATTTCAGAGAAGTGTTAACAAATTTAAAGGCTTTATTAAAAATTTGGAAACTAATTAAAAGCAAATTTTACATCATAAAGACATGATCGTGCTAGAAAAGGTTAAACTTAATTCTTATTCTTTGAATTATAGAGGAATACATAACTTAATGAGGAGATCCAAGCTTATTTTAAGGTCTAATCAAATACAACTTATATGATGTTCAAAATAATGTTACAATCTGATGTTTCAAATACACTTCTGGAAGTTAACATCTGTTACAATTATTTAAATTCTAATAATAATAATGTTTTATTAATAAAAATGAAATTTTAGATTTTTTGAGCAATAAGATCTCAATAAAACTCTCTAAAGAAAGAAGAGATTATCATTCTAAATCTATAAGTATGTCTGAAATTAAACTTCAAATCAAAAAGTTCAAATTGAATAAAGCTCCCAGAATGGATGGAATTATTTTGGGTATCTACAAATATCATTCCACAAATTTTCATAATATTTTACACACGTTTTTAGAAATTCAAAAATCTAAGAAGATCTCTCCTTCTTGGAAATATTATTTGATGACACCCATATCAAATAAGATAGAGATTCACTAGCTTGTTTTAACTGTGGCCCAATTTCAGTTTTGGACATTGATTATGAAGTATGTATATCCATTTTTGTGGAAAGGCTGAAAATATATTTTCAAGATTTAATAAATTATGATCAAACTGGTTACACCCTTAGAGGGCAAACTCAGGATAATATTAAGCACATTTTAAACTTGATAGACTATGTTAATAATAAGAAGTTTAAATCAGTATTTATAAGTTCAGACATAGAAAAAGCTTTTTATTTTGTAAAATGGGATTACTTGTTTGAAGTGCTTGAAGGTTTTGGTTTTCCCAAAGATTTTATTAACTTAATTGAACGTCTGTACTGTAACAATATAGGCTACATTAAGCTATGCCTTTTTGTCTTACTCTGTAATATCATGAAGGGCACTAAATAAGGATGTCCATTATCTCCTTTATTGTTTCCCCTGATATTAGATGCATTAGCTGAGGCCATTAGACAAGATCTTAATATCACTAGAATTTTGATAGAAGACAGTTATGAATCTAAAGTCTTGTTTTCAGATGACATTTTGCTTCCATTAACTAGCACTGATATTTCAGGTATCCACCTAGAATAAGTTCATAGCTTCATAGGTAAGTACAAGCTAGCTGTCCTTGTAGGCCATTTAAAGACTAGCCAATTCCTTTTTTTGTGCTCAAATTAACCTATCCCATTTGGTTAGAGATTGGCCTTACCTATCCCATGATCAATAATTATGTATAATCCTTAATGGAAATAACTGGAATCATACCATAGATGATTTAAGGAATCCATTCATGAGATAAAGTATTCAGAAGCGGCCTCTGTCCATTAGTAGTACAGGGGCAGTCCTAGAGTACATTTTCTGTTTCCTATCCATAGATCCAAGCTACACTTGAATATGGACAAGGATGAACTTTGGTTTATGTGGATAGGGAGTCTGTTCCAGAGCAGTGGTATTCTCTATGATATGTACCTGATATACTAATCAAAATTTAGTCTTGGGGTAATCCTTTAATAAAATACAAAAGAAACTCATTAATAGTAAACAGAAACGCAATAAGGAAATAGTAGATTTAGTTAACTTGAGAAGTAGTAATGATGGAATTAAATAGAAATTTTAATAAAATGTAATTTAAATGACATTAGAATATTAAACAATGAAAATATTTCTTATGTTAAATCTTATTATTAATTGTAACATGCATTTTTCATTTAAAGATTGATTACATTTTATTAAGATGTTTGTTTTCCCTAAATTACTGTATATAGTCAATACTAATATTTGAGCACCTAATAAGAATCAACTAACCTCAATTAAAAATGATTTATTAAAGTTTTTATTGTTTCTCAAGAAACCTTGAGTTGCTTATTCTCATCCCACTAGACCTTGGAATAAAGGAGGATAACAATTTCCAGATATTGAAATTTATGTACTGGCCTCCATTTTAACACAGTTTTTCATAGGTTATATGTTTCCTATAAGGTTTACATTTAGCATTGAGGAACAGAATGAATTTAAGAAATTTGGTGTATTCTGTAGGAATTGCTAATAATAAACCATTGATAATTATTTCTAATTTTCTATAATATAATATATTATATTATACTATATCTCTACTCCTGCTGATGTGTTCTACTTAAATAATATTCTTAAATTTGTTAGATATGTTTTATTTAAACAAATGGACATTAACATGGATTTGTTTATTAGTTCCCTTTTGTTCAACCAGATGTCTAATAGAGGACAGTAATCTATCCAGAATGAATAGCCGGACAAGTAAAGGATTTTTTGGTGGATATAATTTATTCAAAGATTCTCAGTTAATGTCAGGGATTCTATTCTGGGTTAATTCAATCTGAATAGATTCAATGAGTTGCAATGTTTATTGAACAGAAATTAGATTCCATGTATTACTCACATTCAGCAGATTTACTGAACTAATAAATTATTGATGCAGCATTTTATATAAAACCAAATTGGCAATATCATTTTATCAAATCTATATAATGTTCTTTTTGAATATAAAGATGATTTAAATGTGGAATTCTGTGCATTTCTGTATCAAGATGATCATGAGTCATTTAATGACCTAGATAGAAAGTTGACTTTTTTATCAATGAAATTTGACTTTTTTTATCAATAGCTAATATAACTACTTCCCCATTTTAGAAAATGTATACCTGGAGAATTATTCATACAGCATTTTGTACCCCAAATAAGTTGAACAAAATTATTAAATCTAGTAATTTTAAGTGTTGGCAATGTAATTCAAATGTCAAATCTGATTTGAAACATACTTTATTTGATTGTTCAGTAGTTGAAACTTACTGGAATGAAATTTAAAATTTGGCCAAATCACATGGTCTGATAATTTTCAGTAGTCTAGAAATATGATCTTATGTAATAACTGTTTTCCTCACTTTGGTGTCAGTATTCTTTACATTGGATTGCTTTTGCACATTTTAGAAAGGCTATTACTAGAAAACTGATACACAATGCTCATTCATCTTTGTCTGATGTTTAGAAATTTTTAAATTAACTCATGGTAAGGAAACTGAGTTAACTAAAGTTAGTCAGATAAACTTTCAAGACTTGGATTTTGACCCAAGATTTTAAATTTTTTTAAATTAAATCATTAAAAATATTAAATTTGAGTATTCATTATTTATTATACTTTAATTTTTTGTTTTATTTACTTAGTAACCTTGCTTATCCAGAAAGTCCTAGTAGGAAAAACCTTTTTTTCAGTGGAGTCCCAAGAAAACAGTTCCACATTTTACATTGGTTTTGACATATACATAAATGCAGTTACGTGATATCAGAATGAATAGAAAATATAGGTAAGTGTACATACATGAGAGAAAAATGCTTTACAATAGCTTACTTAACCATCATTTAGAAACAGAACATGTAGATAACCTGTATAGGTATATACAGTGTTGAACATTCATTAGAAATAGATACAGGTTTGTATATAGTAAAGAGAGATATAACATTGCAGAAGATACTGTAATATTACTTGTGGCTTCTAGTAATTAAAATAATGAAAAGAGGAATGTCGACTATGGAAATATTAGAAAGGTGGGAAGGTGGTTGATAATGTGATATAGTATATGCTAGTAGTACAGCAAGTATGAAATTATCATTACATTTAAGACTGATAAATAAACTGATTAGGAAAAGTGAGAATTGTTGGGGCTACTTGGACTATTATTATTATTATATTATTCTCACCTTTATATGACCTTTTTATTATGTTCTACTTTCTACTCTTTTAACTTAACAGATAGTTTATTCAAACTAGTTTTGACTATTAATATTTGATGTATGGATACACTTTGTACTTAGCATATATAGTTGTTTTTTCAATATTTATATTTTGCATTTTTCTTTTTCTAATAATCTTAGTTGTAAATGTTGATGAGTTTTAATATTTAATTTGTTATACTGTTTCTTTTGTTTATCAAAGAATTACATTATATGTATTTTATTGACCAAACATGCAATAAAAATTGAAAAAAAAGTAACACTACCCTAATATAGCCACAATTTACCAAGTTAAGGAAGGATTCCGGAAGATACTGTGACATGTATACCTCTATGTACATGTTGTGGTACCTTTTTGTTATTCAGCAACTGCCCCAACACAGTGTTGCACAGTGTTCTAACACAAAGATATGCAGCACCATGTATGGCTGGCCTTACAGCCATGCTGAATGCTAATGATGTAGTCCTACAGAGAGGCATATGTTAATTAGCCATGTGCACTCTCCTTAGAACGTCTCCAGGAAGGCATCTACATACCAAGGGATCAGGTAGTAAGGGGAGACACTAGACACTGGGGATGTCTATTACTTCACTATAGGGATTGGGGCTGGAGGGTATTACTAGACACCAGAGATATATTATATTAAAGTGACTTAACGGCATCAACATCCCTATAGCGACTGGGGTGGGTGGAACTACTGGTCACCATGGATACATTGTACGCAAGTGCCAAAACAGCACAGACATTACTACAGGGATCAGGTTTAGGGGCAAACACTAGCCACCAGAGATACCTTTAACATAAGTATCAAAATGGCACTGTCATAAGTTCATAGATTAGTACTAGGCTAACTGTCCTTGTGAGCCATTTTAAGCCTCGCCAGTTATCCCATGTGAGAATCAAACCCTGCACTTTGTGTCTGTAAGGTAAACACATTAACCATTATACCAACCTCCCACCCTTAATAACAAATTAATAAATCATAAGTACAGGGACTGAGATGGGGGGGGCACTAGAAACTATGGACTATTCTAAAATTGACTATCATATTGACACATACATCAGCACAGGAATCAGGGGGAAACACTAGCCAAAAAGGGTCAGAGGTAGGGGGGACACTAGTTGCCAGGGAATACTCTAACATTAAGTGCCACAATGGCATGTACATCAGTACAGGGACTGGGGGAAACACTAGCCACCAGGGATTCTACAAACATGCCATAACAGCATATAAGCCATTATGGTGGTAGGGGTGGAGGGGACACAATACCCATCAAGACAACTACAGATGTGCCATAATGGCACTTAAACTATTATGGTAATCAGGGGAGGGGGGAACCATGAGAAGGAAGACAAGTCAGGGGGACAGGTAGGAGGATTGTGGTGTGTGTTTATGCATGAGTGTGTACTTGTATGTGTGTGTGTATGTATGTGTGTGTGTGTGTGTGTGTGTGTGTGTGTGTGTGTGTGTGTGTATGTGAGTGTGTGTGTGTGTGTGTGTGTGTGTGTGTGTGTGTGTGTGTGTGTGTGTGTGTGTGTGTGTGTGAGAGAGAGTGACTGAGGAGTGAATGTTAATGCCTACATCAGCATGACATGCAGATCAACACTAATCTGTATGGCATAGTAGCAAATGCACTTCAGATAAATGCAAATTAGCCAGTTATGAGGTCTTAACATCACAGTTAACCTGTCTCTGAATCGTAAGTTACCATATCCTGGGAGCAGGACCTTTTTTAGCAGCATGAGAAAAAAGTAACGAAACAACAAAAGAAAGAGTCCAATGCCCCACCAGTTAAAAAACAAACAGTAAACAGCACAGGCAGAACTGGCAGAGGCAAAGGAGCATGTATGTGGCTCAGAATCATGTGTAACTTGCAGTCATGCAAGTAATTTAGAGTGAGTGATTCATCACCTAGTGTAAGTATCACCTTAGGGCTATCTGCTATAGTTTGCTTAACAAAATAATTTATTTATTAGCGGTATCCAAAAATGCCATTCCTGTGTAATTTATTTTCTTTTAATACATCAGAACCTATTGTACAGTTTGAACTAGTATTAAACGTACCTGGCAACATAACTTTATTCTACGTTTCATTAAAAGATGACGTAATTGCAGTGTTTACAGTCATTTAAGGAATCCAAGTAGTCGAAAACTGTTACAAACAAACTAAACTTTAAACTTAAACCACACAGAGGCAGCGAGTGAACTGGTAGCTACAAACAGACAAAATGATTTATTGTGTTAACGCTTTCAGAGGGGTTAATACCCTTCCTTCATCAGACAATTCAATACACAAATTAACCTTCCTTATATAGCTATAACATAATTACTAAGTGACATCATTATAATCAATTAAGAGATCAATTGAGCATGCAAAGCACTTGGTGAAGTTGGAGCCTAGAGTTTTACTTTCACCAAGCTTTAAATCTAAATAAGCCCATAAAAATCTAGTCATACATATTTACAAAAATCAGCTAAATAAAAACGAATTAACAAATATGTAATTCATTAAATAAATAGTAGATACTGCAAATGGTACCAAACTAATAACATATTTTAAAAACCTTCTAAAATCCATTTAATATGCTAAAATGTTATAAGTGTAATAAATACTAATTTCATCTATCATATCACAGATATAGAATTCCTAAATAACTAATCTTATTAACTTTATGAATATGAATATATATAAACTATTTAAAAATTATTGTTAATTGTTATTTATGAATTAATAAGTACACTAAAATTGTAATGTTTATAAAACATGTTAAATATCTTATTCTTTATGTACTCTAACTTAACATGTTTTATACATTATGTGAATTTTAACTTATATAAAATTTTTTTTAAAAACCAGAACATAAACGAAGTTATCTTTTCAACGCTAATTTTCTAAGCACACATTTTATGGAAACAAACTCATTAAGGCGAGGATGGACATAAGCTATAGTTCTAATCTGCCAATAAAGTTGGTGGCATTCTAAATCTAATTGCCACGGACTACCCCTAGGATCTGGTGTCACCTGATGTAATACTACAAACCTAAAACTATGGTTAGGGTTATTAGCCAAATGTCTTGCCAAAGCATTATTATTGTCCCGTTTAGTTATTGCGTATTGGTGTTCGTAAATACGCTGTCTCAATTCCCTTTCGGTTTTACCTATGTAAAACGCAGGACAATCTTGGCATAGGGCACAGTAAACTACTGCTTTAGATAAACATGAGTGTTTACCTTGGACCTTGTAATGAACATTTCTGATTATTACCTCCTTATCAATACACAAAAACTTACATTGGTTACATCTTCCACACTTAACCATTCCTTTATTGTGACCATTAACCTTTTTTGTAGGACATTCAAGTAGTGCCTTAATGTTAGGACCTCTTCTATAGGTGATTTTCGGTTTATCACCCAATAATTTACTCAAACTGGTATCTTCCTTAATTAAAACCCAATTTTTATTAATAATTTCTCTAATTAAAATACTGTCTAAATTGTAAGTACATAAAAAACTTGTGTGGAAGTTCTCAACTTTATTACAGATAACATCTATGTTTGGGCTGACTGCTCTAATAATATAATCAGATGTACTTAAAAGGGGCTTAAAAATCCTGAATTTCTTTTATTAATAACCTCAAAAGAAATTTCTTTGATTAAAGAAACAGGATAGCCTCTTTTGATAAACATAGATTCCAGATGGGAACATTCGTGTAAAAAATCATTCTCTTCAGAAATCATTCTTGCCGCCCTCACCATTTGTCCTTTAATAACAGCTCTCTACTGGTGGGGAGGGTGGCAACTTGTATAATGGAGGAATGAGTTTGAGTATGTAGGTTTCCTATATATTGTACTGTTAAATTTAGCTTTTTCCAAGTTTTTATGAATAAGCACATCTAAAAAGCTAATTTGGTCATGTTGGATGTCGTATGTAAATTCTAAGAAATTAGTTAAAGATGAAATATTGGAAATAAAGTTTAAAATAAGCTCACAAGGTCCTTTCCATATAAAAAACATATCATCCTGATACCGAGTGTACCAGGCAACATTATGTTTAAAAAGATCATTATTAAATAGGAAGGACTTCTCCCAATGTGCCATCACACAATTGGCAAAGCTGCCCCCACAGGGTGACCCCATCGCCACACCTGTCTTTTGGAGGTAGATTTGACCTTCAAACCACATAAAATTGTTTCTCAATACCAAGTCCAATAAAGTTTCAACTAAATATATACTGTGTTCTTTGATTTGTCTTACATGCATAAAATCTCTAATCCATTCGAGACCAGTATCTTGTGGAATCACTGTATATAGGTCCTTAACATCTACTGTTAAGAACTTATAATCTTGATTGAAAGGAACTCTTCCTAGTTGTTCTAAAAAACTCCAAGAGTCCTTACAAATTTGATTTTCAGCTAGTATTAAAGGTTTCAAACCACTATCAATGTATTTGGCACATGTGTAAGTGATAGACCCTCTACCATCCACTATAGGCCTAAAGGGAGGGTCAAAAACACTTTTGTGTATTTTAGGTGTGCCAAATAGTGTAGGTATTCTTGGAGAAATAATAGACAAATAATTGTACAAATCCATGTCTATAGAACTTTCTAGGAACAAATCTTGCAATATAGACTTAATTTTACTATAAGCTACATTGAGCTCATTACGACTAACCAATGCATAAGAAGGAGAGTTTACAAGTAACATCATTTTACTTACATATTTGTCATGGTCCATTAAAACCAATCCACCCCCTTGTCAGGCTTCATTGCTCTAATTTTACAATCCTGTAGTAATGTAATAAAATCATACTCACAAGAACTAATATTTTTGATAGTTCTTTTAGTAGTATAAGAACTGTGACTTAAAGAGCGCATGTCAATTTCACACATCTTTTCAAATAATAATAAATTAGCGTGTAGGGGAGGATTAAATGAACTAGACACTCTTAGGCAATCGGAACTAATATTAGCTGGTCCTAAAAGTGCATTTAAATTAAGCTTACGAACAAAAAGCTTAAGGTCAATTAGAGTTTTGACCACATTCATGTGAGCATCAGGTACAAAGGAAAACCCTTTAGAAAAAAATTCAATAATTTCATAAGGCAATTGCAACATAGTAAAATTGTAAATGCAAAAGTCGTTGCTATGAGCATTTAAAATCTGGGGCCCCTCATTTGGAAATTCAGTCACCGACTGCGCTGATTGCGTCTGTTTTTCTGACGCCCTCGATTGTTGTTGTTCGAGTTCAATGTTTTCTGTTGATAGCGCTGGCCATTGGGAAAACCCTGTTGCCCACTAGGACCAGGTTGATTTTCGTACTCAGAATCCCTTTGTTGTTGTACAACAGCACTATATGAGGCATTGGAAAAGTTCTTTTGGTTATTTTTATTATTATTATTGTTATTGTTATACTTATTGATTCTTTCACTTCGACGAACAACCGGCCCTTGCTGAACATCAGCACCATTATCACTTGTCAAGTCAGTGTCATTATTACTCTGGTGCTCATTACCTGATGATTCTTGTGGTACAGGGTTTATACCCAAGGATGAAAAAACCACTGGTGGTCTAGGGTAGGCCTTACCCTCTTGGTATTGTTGCAAATCTCTAGTTATTTTTTTCTTCTTACCATTTAATAATTTGCACATAGATGCCTCAATGCTAGTAAAAATGCGTTTATAATCATAATTGTATTGTAAAAAATCTGGATGAGATATAATAATATGTTCCAAAATTTTCAATTCGCTCTTTAAAGAAATCATTTCAGTTTTGTATTGATTTACTAGAACCGTAATAAATTCAAAACCTTGTTTGTTAAAGAGCTCCAATAAAGTCTTGTGAAAGTCTGATCCTTCCACTAGACCCACTGGATATCTCCATTGCCTTAGGCCCTTAGGAATGATTTTCTTACTCAAGCACTCTTCCAAGTAAGAAATCTCCAACTGAAGTTTCCTGCATTTATACAATTTATTGTCAAACTCGTTTATACTTGTCAAAATATTGTCCACTACTGCCTCATCTTCTTGTAATGTTACATTAGGCACAGCTTGAGAAAATGTGTACTTATTCTCTAAAAAGTTAGTCAAAGTAGGCAAAGATGTGTTCCCTGTCTGTCGAGATGGACAAACGTTATTTACACTTGAAACAGGCTGCCCACCTTGCCTATTATCCATATTCAACCCTCTGGTATTGGATACGTCAGGTCCAGGTAGTTGACGGTTTACTGCCAAACTACCATTATTATTAGCTTCTCCCGACTCGTTCCTGTCTTGATTCTGTATCTGAGAAACACCATTTGCTACTAAATTGCTGCCATTTGAAAAATAGTCCATGCGTTGTGTTAACGCTTCCACGCGACCCAACAGCACTTGAATTAGTGCTGTCAAATTCCCGTCGGCGTTCGCCTCACCGGAAATAGCGTTTGTTGCATTAACAGAATTAGGGCTTGTCGCAATAACAGTTGCGTTAACAGTTTTCCTTGTAGAACTGTCAGTCCCAGTACTAATAGGCTCCACTTGCGAAAATAAAGATAAAGATCCTTGAGAAGCTGCCAGTAAGTCGCTTGCCATATTATCGAAAACTGCTACAAACAAACTAAACTTTAAACTTAAACCACACAGAGGCAGCGAGTGAACTGGTAGCTACAAACAGACACAATGATTTATTGTGTTAGCGCTTTCGGAGGGGTTAATACCCTTCCTTCATCAGACAATTCAATACACAAATTAACCTTCCTTATATAGCTATAACATAATTACATTACAATTTTAGTGTACTTATTAATTCATAAATAACAATTAACAATAATTTTTAAATAGTTTATATATATTTATATTCATAAAGTTAATAAGATTAGTTATTTAGGAATTCTATATCTGTGATATGATAGATGAAATTAGTATTTATTGCACTTATAACATTTTAGCATATTAAATGGATTTTAGAAGGTTTTTAAAATATGTTATTAGTTTGCTGCCATTTGCAGTATCTACTATTTATTTAATGAATTACATATTTGTTAATTCATTTTTATTTAGCTGATTTTTGTAAATATGTGTATTGAAATATGTATGACTAGATTTTTATGGGCTTATTTAGATTTAAAGCTTGGTGAAAGTAAAACTCTAGGCTCCAACTTCACCAAGTGCTTTGCATGCTCAATTGATCTCTTAATTGCTTATAATGATGTCACTTAGTAATTATGTTATAGCTATATAAGGAAGGTTAATTTGTGTATTGAATTGTCTGATGAAGGAAGGGTATTAACCCCTCCGAAAGCTCTAACACAATAAATCATTTTGTCTGTTTGTAGCTACCAGTTCACTCGCTGCCTCTGTGTGGTTTAAGGAATCCAAGTAGATCCAGAATTCTTTTGTACTATATTTACCCATAAGCACTCTTGCAATTTTAAAATTATGTGCATGTTGGAAATCATTTCACTCCTAATCAGGTTTAAAACAAAAAGAAGTAAAAGGAAATAGACTTAGTTTTGAGCTCTATAGTACACCTTTCTTATGATCCAGCTGTCCTGTGTCCCATCCCCAGTACCCAGCTTAGCTGACTTACATACCTGCTGAATCACTTTCCATTTAACATTAAGATTATTGCCTAAATATTCTTCAACACTGAGATGCAAACATTCATGGCTTAGTATGTCAAATGCCTTACCAAAATCCAAAAAGATAATATCCATGACGTCACGTGGATAGCTAAGAATGACTAAATGAGTACTCGCCATTCTGGTGTGATAACAAATCCATATTGAGTCAAATCTATAAGAATTGTTGCCACTGTAATTCCATTTATACTTCCAGCTAGTCTTCCATAGTCTTGTCTGCCATCAACGTCAAACTCTTCAGCTTCTAGCTATCTCACAGTGTCACTGCCTCCTTGCAAAGAAGAATGGTAATGACCTCATTCCAGTTTGAGGAACAATATTTTATATAAAAATATACTCCTAATCTAGCAATAGATTAGTTAATAATAGGGCCCTATCAGAACAGAGGTATGCATGGCTTTCATTTTATTACGCACTCACTAGTATAACAATGTCACTTCTCACTTCTGTGATTCCAATATGAGATCATCCAGAGTTTCCTCACTAAAGGAATACAGGGGGTAAGCAATATGTCCTCTGCTGACAGCCTCAAGGCCCCATCCCTGTATTCTGTCTCCTACAGGCTTTTGAGGGGAGATCTATGCCTGGCATACAGGGCATTGTCAGACACCACTCTGGTGGACCTTCTGCATATCCACAAAACAAGCAACACCAGAATTACCCATTCTAAAAACTTAAACCTTGCCTGTGATATAAATAGGACTTGCTTGAGAGATACATATGTACTGTATCCCAGAGACTACCCCGTCAATGGAACAGGCTCCCCATCCATGTGAAGTAGAGTTCCTCCCTAACCCAATTCAAGTGCAGCTTGGACAATTGGATGAGAAACTAGAAATTCATCCCTGGTTTGGCACCTCTGTCTCTAATGGACAAAAGTAACCTGTAAATGGTTCATCTCCAAGGCCCATCCTTGCACTTATCAAGGGTATCAGAACTTGTCAGAGATTTGGGGTGCATAGCAAGGCTTAAAAAGGCCCTTGTGATCATTAGCCTAATAAACACCTATGAACCTATGAGATTTCATCTTTATTCACTCCCAGCAAAGAGGATGCAATGCATCTAAGCATTTATGTGTGCTCAGAAATTATGTCATAACATCTACCATATAATTCAGCTCTATGCATACTTGCCCCTGTAGTGCCTTTGGCAATATCAAATAAATCCTACTACTGTGCCTTCTTAAATAATTAATCAGGGCATTCTTACTTATTTTATTCTTTTATACTCATATCTCCTGTATATTAAACTTAACTCCATTTTGAACTAAGTATCTACATACTTGGTGTTTTTTTATTAATTTTCTTTTTTACATTTATACATCTTTTAAAGGAAGTTGCCATTCAGTTCTTTAACCCATTAATATTACTTACACAATTAGTATTGCATGCTGTATATTTGGAAACTGATAAAATAAGGATGTCAGGCAAACCAACAACTAAAGTAATAACCAAAAGGAAATGGTCTGCCAAGCAGAATACCCAATCCGTAGTATTAGAATAAGTTTATTTGTTGAGCAGTAAAAATATGTCAAGTGACTTGTATGTACACCAAAAATATGTTGAGTTGTTTCACATAAAACATGCCAACTGTAAACAGCTGTAAATCATTGATTGTCTGTCTTTTGGCATCTTCCATTAGGGGTCGCCTCAGCAGATCACTAGTCCGAAGATTGATTGGTAGTGGAGGTTTTTATGGTGTCGAGTTGCCAGCCCAGCCTTCACAGAATGCACACACACACACACACACACACACACACACACACACACACACACACACACACACACACACACACACACACACACACACACCTACTGCATGTCTTTAAAACGTATTCGACTACAGGGAGGACATGCAGACTCCATACAGAAGGCGCCCCAGCTGAGAATTGAACCAAGAACTGCTTGCTGTGAGGTGACGGTGTTTCCTCCATGAGTATAAAGTTATGGAGTTTTAGTGTATATACAACCAGTCGCTTGAAATATTTTTACTGCTCAATGAATGAATTCATTCTAATTCTGTGGATTGGTTATTCTCCTTGACAAACCATTTCATTTTTGTTATGCTGTACATTTGCCCTTACCATCTAGTATCATAGTCATATTCTGTTCATCAGATTCCAACAAAAAAGAATTTGCTAGAGTAAAATTAAACTCTTCTCACTTCTTTAAAGTCCACAGAGGTGTATTAAAACTTTTTACTTAGATGAAAAGATACTAGTGTCGGACAACTATCTTCCAAGTTTCTAAATACAAACATGAGCAGCCACCCCTATGTAAAGAAATGTGAAAAACACTGACTAGTGAATAAGTGATGTGATCAAACCAGTCATGAAACCAAAAAGAGACATACTTTAAAGAAATTACAATAAATATTTCAAATTCAATTTGGTATTTTTTCATTTGGAAATAAAATATTCAATTAAAAAAGCTGTGAATACATATATTATAATATCTTCTGATTTCCTATTTGTGTATCTGCATCTGGAAGTCAATATAGCAGGAAAATCTTAAATCCTTTTTATTATGGTTGTGCATAAAATGCTGAGCAACATGATTCTTCTCAGAATAGTTTCACATTATCCCTAATATGCTTCAAAATTCTGAATTTAACCTGCCTAGAGGTTTGCCCAACTTAGAATTTAACACATGAACATCACAGTGCATATACCTACATGATTGCAATTTACCCTGAAAGAGCCCTATCATTCTTAAACACAATTGCTTCACAGTCAGTTCTCAGACCTCTTATTATGACAGAATTCCAGAGAAAACAGACTTTGTGCTTGACCACTATTTCCAAAAGAGTATGATAGCTCACCTTTAAAGACCAAATCAATATTGTCAGAAATTAAAATATCTTAGAATATTACTTCTGTAAGTGAGGTATCAGGAATTTGAATGTATTTGTTTTGTATCATAAATGCATGTAAAGCGCAGTATCCATATAATCATCACAAGACTTCCTATCTGTTTTGGGCTATCCAGTCATAAAATGGTTATTTCCAAAAAAGTATAAGAAACTTCTCTGTGTGGAAGAATTTCAGTCCATATATCTCTAGTTAATCACTGTATATTAATCAGATCAGACAATAGTAGTAGAAGTAGCAAACTTAAACTTGTCTTAAGTCAAAATAATAATAAAAAATATATAATTTGAAATATTGTACAGAATTACTAAGTATTTGAAAGTAATCTAAGCAAAGCAGACAGTCTGTTGCCAGTCTAAAATCCTTTAAGTACACAGACAAGCAATCCAAGTAAAACAAAAATAGAGTAATAGTTTCCTCACAAGCTTTCTAAATATATATATACTTTTTATCAGGCAAGGGAGTGGTTTATTGTGCTGTAAAACAAAGTGTTATTGGTACACATGTTAAATTCACATCCCTTCCCCCATCAGTGTGACATTCGAGCTGGTCCTGGCCTACTTAGTACCTGTCATAATAATATAACCCTTATGTACTTTAAATAAAATTTATAATGATGTGGTACCTCTTATTTAACCAGATTATTAAGTAGATTATTAAGTCTGTGATTTTATCCAAGACAATATACAACATAGCTGGAAATACGTCAACCTTAGTCCATTTGGCAATCAAAAAATATATATAAATATATACACATACACTTTGCATGTAAAAAAATCAATTGTAAAAATCATATTCTATTTTCATAACCTATTGTTAACAAAGATCACTTTCATCCTTCTAGAATTCTTCAGGTCTGTGTACAAGAACCCTAAAAACTATCTATAAAAATATTATTGTATAATTAGTTAGTCTTGTTATTACACATCATTTTGAATAAAGTGGAAAAAAGGGAACAAGAAAAAATAATAAGAAAAAATGTATGATGATGGAAACAAAATATACACGTAAATTAAAACTGATATAAAATGGTATTTAAAACCAACTGGTAGAATAAAATAAAATAAAATTAGTCATGTAAACAATGTGGCAGTTTTCTAAGAGAGTTCACCTTTAACTGCCACATGAGTTCATGTTTCTCCAGAATATCCGGGATGTCTCCTTCAAGATCACCCATGTCTATGCGATCCAGGATCTGGATCTTAAACCTGTGTGTTTTTTATGAAGAGAAAGGTGTTTGACTAGTGCATTATTTCTGACAGATGACATGAAATCCTATGTTTAAGTTTATTTACAGTCTTGTCCACATAGAATGCATCACATTCATTGCACTGTGCCCTGTAAATACAGTCTTACCAACATAAAATGCATCACATTTATTGCACTGTGCCCTGTAAATTACTTTTGCAGTGTTACAGTTACCCCCTGCACTGGTTATTTTGTTTCCATCATCATACATTTTTTCTTATTATTTTTTCTTGTTCTCTTTTTTCCACTTTATTCAAAATGATGTGCAATAACAATACTAACTAATTATACAATAATATTTTTATAGATAGTTTTTAGGGTTCTTGTACACAGACCTGAAGAAGTCTAGAAGGACAAAAGTGATATTTGTTAACAATAGGTTATGAAAATAGAATATGATTTTTACAATTGATTTTTTTTTACATGCAAAGTGTATATGTATATATTTATATATATTTTTTGATTGCCAAATGGACTAAGGTTGATATATTTCCAGCCATGTAGTAGATTGTCTTGGATAAAATCACAGACTTAATAATCTACTTAATAATTTGGTTAAATAAGAGGCACTACATCATTATAAATTATATTTAAAGTACATAAGGGTTATATTATTATGACAGCTACTAAGTAGGGCTGGACTGGCTTGAATGTCACACTGATGGGGGAAGGGATGTGAATTTACATGTGTACCAATGACACTTCGTTTTACACACAATAAACCACTCCCTTGCCTGATAAAAAGTACATATATATTTAAAAAGCTTGTGAGGAAACTATTACTCTATTTTTATTTTACTTGTATCACTTGTCTGTGTACTTAATAAAAGATTTTTGAGTGGAAACAGATTGCCTGCCTTGCTTGGATTACTTTCGAATACTTAGTAATTCTGTACAATATTTCAAATTATATATGTTTTATTTTTTGACTTAAGACAAGTTTAAGTTCGCTACTTCTGCTACTATTGTCTGATCTGATTGATATACAGTAATTAACTAGAGATATATGGACTGAAACTCTTCCACACAGAGAAGTTTCTTACACTGTTTTGTTTTTGGACCCAATATACTTATTTATTGGGTTGTTTGAGAATTCGGGGATACCACAGAGATTACTTTACCTTTTTTTTTTTTTTAAATAGTTATTTCCCATGCAATATTACCGTTGCTAATTATCCTACTAAATTACCACATATTTTACATAGAAGCCTATTAGATGGATATGCTGCCTGGTTGATGTCTAATTGATGGAGTGTGTCTCCTATAAAGGGGTATTCATGACAGACTGTGGTATAAACTGGATCACAATATATACCTCTCCTTTAACACTAAGTCTGGTACTAGCATCATCCCTACTATATATTGTTATAAACCATTGAGTATTCCAATACTATATATTGTTACTCAGCAGTAACAATAATTCTGGTTCCATCCTTAACATGTATTATTATTCCAGCCCTAGTCCTATTGGATCTAGATGCTGAAAGTTCCACCCACCCATCTAGTGACTGTGTAAATACATCAGTGCTTTTACATGTTTGTGTACATGTTGCAATGTCAGTCTGATGATTTATTAGCTGTACTTTAGCCTCTTTGATGTTATTGGCATTTAGACTAAAAGCTCTAACACGTGAATTGTGCATTTGTTTAATAATGTTTTATTTTTATGTTACTTGCTTTGTTAACTGGGTGAATGAACTGGTCCTAAACACTGCACCATTGTCAGTAATGACCCAAGTCAAATGGCAACAACGAACATATAACAGTATATACATGAGCAAGAACAGATACAGGCAATTTCTGCCAAAGTTGAGAATCAAACCATGTACCTTGTGTCTCTAAGGTACACACTTCCACCATTATGCCAACTTCCACGTCCAGTTTTATATATATTATTGAACTAAATTCATACATAATACTTTGCTCAGCATTTATTTTACCCTAAGCACATATAAATTGCCTAATACATTTGTACAATAAAAAATATATTGACCGAGGAGAGCAAAAGGAAAAATAAAAGAAATGATGATGATGATGGTTGTCTCCCAAAATATCTATTAATATAACAAATATTTGAAGGTGTTCATGTCATTCTTATCATTTTTACTAAACTTGCATAAACATTTTAGATTTGATTTTTCATATTTAAAACAGGTAAGCTTGGTCTGTCCAATTTAAGGGCAGAATACCCCTTGCATAAAGAATAGCCATGCCAAAAACATGTATTGTTGTGTGACTGAAGGAACGACCATTTTTACAACAACGTTGCTTGACAAGATAATTTATTTTCATTGCTATTCAGCTTCCAATTCATCCCTGCATCACCGCCTATTATCTCACAAGAAATAGCAGGAACCGAGACCCCTGCCATGTATTACATAGGACCACGTCCTGAAAGTGCAATATAATGCCAAAAATACTTCAGCTATGGGTCCTGACAATATCACATGGTGTATCTTGAATAGCATGAAGCATGATCTATGTAGACTGTAGACACCTAACAATACTGTTAAACCTTATCCTCTAGATAGGCTTTATACTGACTGAATGGAGGACAGCAACAATCACACCTCTCCATAAGGGATGGCCTTCCACTGACCCATGTAATTACTGACTCATAAGTCTGACAAGCCTTGTATGTAAGGCCATGGAATGACTTATAATGACATTAATCCACAGAGATATTGGGAACCTCCAAACAGTGGACCCATTACAGTTTGGTTTTGTTAAAGACGGGTCATGTTTACTCAACATCTTCAAAAAAGTCACCAAAACAATGGACAAAGGTAAAATGGTACACACCACATATCTACACTTGGCCAAAACTTTTGACATAATACCTTAGTCATACATAGTGGTGAAACTTACCAAAATAGGAATAAACCCCTTTGTCACCTGCTGAGTTAACAACCAGCTCACAGATAGCATCCTCTGCTTTGATTTCCTGTGTTCTATCTCCGTAAAAAGACCCATCACCAGTGAAATCCCCTACACACAGCTCTGTACTTTGACCTCTCCTGTTAAGCATCTACTTTTCAGAAGTAAAGGCAAACACCAAGGATCTCTGCCTGACCACATTTGCAGACAATTGCAACTTAGGAACAATTATAGAATTCAGATTTCTCAGCTATCCTGCAGGATGGTTTGTCCCAAAGAAATAACTGGTGCTAGATTCATAGACTAAAATTAAATGCCAGAAGTACATTACTGCATCCTTTGACAAAATAAACTACCTTGGGAAGCTACCACATTGATAATATGCCCCCCCCAATAGCTGTCCCAGTAGTTCAGGACTTATGAACATATGAGGCCAATGACCTAACATGTGTCCACTGTAGTAAGGAAATCCTTCTGTACAGTACAACATAAAAGCAGATGGAAAACTTCTAGATCCAAAAATGTTATTGGCCTCCTTTACTTAGCCCTCATCAGGCCAATCATTTAGTATAATATCTCCTTTGTAATGTATCTATCAAAGCACATGCAACAACTCGATTGCCTTCAGCAGTTCCTCACAAAGACAATACAGGGCCTAAAACATCTGTGCCACATGGACCACCTTAAAGCACCATTGTTATACGCAGTCTCTTGCAGACTGCTAAGAGGGTATGTGTATTTGGCATATAAGGCATCCTGTTACCCAATACGGACCTACTCCACATCTGCAAGTGAAATGATACCAGGAATACTTGGACCAGGGACCTAAACATTTTCTGAAACATAAACAGATCAGATTAGAGGGACAGGTACATTTCTAGGGGATACCTGTACTCTAGAACAGATTCCCCTTCCATGTATAACAAAGGTCATCCCTTTTCCTATATAAGCACAACTTGGATCTGTGAATTTGCAATAGGAAATTTAGTTGGGGGCTGCCTTCTATACTACTTATGGACAGAGGCAGCTCCTAAATGCTTTATTCCACAGTACGGTCACCTATTAATTCTCTATGGCATGACCCAGTAACATTTTGGATAGGATATAAGCACAGATCTTGTAAAAATACAGTGTAATTTTAATATCAAATGGGATAAATGGCCAGACTTAAAATGGCCTGCAAAAGCAGATAGCCTAGTGCTCGCCTATGAATGTATGAACCTGCGAACTTCATGTTGATTTCCCTTGAAGCTACATTTAAGAAGTATTTTAGGAAAAACTGAATTCATTTGCTGATCTTATTAACTTTAAAGAAATATTTATAACACATTTTACAAAATTCCTGCTATGTACCTTAGTAAGATAATTTGTACCCATAAGGACCTTAGTTATGGAGCAGCAGTCTAGGTAATAAATTATGTAAATTGCACTCTATAAACATATACCCACATTATTATTATGATCAGGCCTACACAGAGCATAAACAATCTCCTTACTGAGGAGTCACCTTCCAGAAGTAAATTAAGTAAACCTATATTGCCAACAAATGTTACTACAAATATATTTCAGGTATACTTATTTGTATCAGTTAAAGGATAGCTGCATCTAGAAATGAAAAAAAAAATGCTTTCACAGCATCTCAGTGTTTTTGTTTGTGGTACTAATGTTGCTATATCAAATTAAGTGGTTCGTATTCTTATTACATTAATTTCATGACAAAATGGCCTTTCAAGGCTGTTGTGGCAATAAAAAGTTGTTAAAATATGCCCCATAAGATAATATCAGCTACGCTAACTTTTTTTTCTGTGGTATTGTCTTTCCCTTTATAATGAGAATACTGTGACTTCCTGCCTTATTTAGTATGCCTTGCAGGTGTGCCATTTGTTCTGTTTCACTGACTCCAATTGATTCTTCTTGTGGTCCTGTTCCTGAAGGTACTTACAGGTACATTTGAATTTTAACAGTGAAACAGATGTTTATATAGTTGCCTTTCTTTAAGCTCAGAATTGCTCCTTAACTCAGTTTCTGTACGAAGGTGGGAAGCCACAAATAAGATATATGTATTGGCCTTTCAGCTAAATTACTGTAGCTATAATCAGCGAAGTTTTGTTTCCAGGTTGTAGATGTCTTAGATGTAGTTACTCTTCTTTATTCCAATTTGCATCAAACAGTGCTGCCTATTTGATGTAACAGATAATTGTGGCAAATACCAGTAGACAATAAAGACAAGAAACTGTAAAAATAGTTCAGGCTAAAACAGAGAGTAATGCTTAAAACACCTTTTCTTTCTAGCCTTCTTTGAGTTGGATTAAATGGAATGAACATAATTTTGTTGCTTGTTTGGAACTGTTCTTTG
Source organism: Protopterus annectens (assembly GCF_019279795.1). Lineage (NCBI taxonomy): Eukaryota > Metazoa > Chordata > Ceratodontiformes > Protopteridae > Protopterus > Protopterus annectens. Next base: position 534,936,775 of record NC_056740.1, on the reverse strand, counting down.
AAGGCCTTATTTTTCTACTGTGAAAATCACCATTAAAATGAGTATTACCTGAGTTTCCAGTGTCACTATCTCCAAGCACCTCAAATCTGTTGTTAGTGCACATTGTGGCCTCCATTATTTTATCCTCATGATCCATAACCAAGGCTTTTCTGAATAATTTTTTTCTGCTCAGCATCAGAACCACCATCCTTACAGTCATCAGTTATATGCTGTAACATTGCACCTTCATAATTTTTAGTCCTTTCTCCTTTTAAGTAATCTTTTGACTTGATGTTCTTGTGGTTATGAAGCTGGCAGGCATGTATTCCATAATCACTGCTACATCAGGTTTCTTTAACAGTTCCAATTCGTAATAGGAAGAGCATGAGAACCATTTCAAACTATTGCCTTGTATACTCTGCATAGTTTCTCTTGGTCTATTAATCCTTTCTAAATTTTTTTATTTTTTTATTTATTTTATTTATTTAACATTTCTTGACCGGGAATGTCCGACTAGGTTCCACAGAGCCTGTTTTCAGTGGAGGCCCGGGGAGAAATGCTCCAGATGCTGTCTCACAGTTAACATTATTAAATGACAGCACTGTTCACAGAAGAAATGATGCATCTGCTAATGTTTGATTATTAAAACATTCAAAGCTCAACAAATATTACCATCTTCCTCTTTCTATGACCGTTCATTCATTCATTTACATTTGTCACCTGGAAGAGTGTAGTGGGCCAGTAATCATTTTATAGGAGAGACCTGGGATATGATGCAATAAATGTGAACAGTTCCGCAGTTCACACAGATACAATAGTTAAGTTTAAGAAAGACGGTACAAAGCAATATAGATATATATATATATATATATATATATATATATATATATATATATATATATATACACTGTCATTAATGTATACATTACTGTATAGCTATGAAAAAGTTATAGAAATGTATATAAAGTGCCATGTAGCAGAGACGTGCCATGATTACACTCCAAAAATGTGAAAAAGACAAGCTTGTTAAGCTCTGTTAAGATGGGGTCTCTCACTAGGGGATTGACGGGGGGAGGATAGCTACAAAATACTTTGTTTTGCCTCACTTATAAACAGAGGCACTTTGTTTTGCCCTGCTGTCTCCTTTTAAAGGCTTTGAAGTCTGGACACTTCTACTCTTTTTTTCTGTAACTCAGTGTTACAAAAAGTTATGATCGGGTATCACTGATCATTACGTATTGTATGCTCTTGAAATGGATGCCAGGATTCATCTGTCAAGTTTCATTCTCAAGGTGAATTTCTTGACATCCTTGAGCTCCATCTCAAACACAGACTCCACCAACTGCCACAGCTGTAGCTGGGCCATTAAGTGCAATTGTGCTATCAGCTGGTAAATGGCTGTCACCGCTCTACTTGTGAACCACTTCTATTACCATCCATCCTCCATAGATGCACCTCAGCATGGCGCACCTGCAGAATGGAGATATAGTGGGAAGGGTGTTATAAAAGAGTTAGCCCAATGTTTGCAAAGAGTATGTGCTACAGTTCAGCATACATTACTGATACAATTCCTGCCTTGTCACCAGCTTTTGCTCTCTTCTGTATCAGCATAAATGGCTGAGATATCATTCCACCCATATTGAAAGAGAAAGGTAAATCTGTGAACTAATACAAGTAGAGGTGAAAGTGGCCAGCACAACATATATAACCCAAAGTTCTACATCTGTGTCCCTTATCCTGTTATCCAGTAGGCAGACATATTTGCCCTGCTGCACATAGGTTTACAGGCCTGCACAGTGGTATTACACTTGGATACATGCACACAGCAACAGACCGGATAGCAAACATGCACTCTTGCATGAATTGCACTTTTAGTACTCTACCATGTATGTCAATTGCATATGGCAGGGACAAACTGCAAGGCCCTTAAACGTTTGAACTACCCAACTATCTGGACTTTGTGCAACTAGCTACTGCCCACAACATAATTTATAAACTCCATACCTGTCCTGCACAAAGCTCTAGTCTTCCTTATTATCACCCAAACAGACCCATTTGTTCTAATGACAAACAACTTCTCACCATCTATAAACCTCAGAAAATAATTGGGAATCGCCTTTACTGCTACTCTTTTGCCAGAAAATGGAATTCTATTCTACAGGCTATTAGAACTGTAAGTTTCCATACTTCCTTCTTCTAAAAGACTACTTCAGGCTCATGGTATACCTCCCGTTGAGCATCAATCGTGTCTAGTTTTCTGCTTTTCTGTACTCCTGGTTATACAGATGCTTTACACAGCTCCAGTTCCTCATCTTCACCTGACTATCCTACCCTCTGTAGCCCCTTATATAACCTTTTCATGTTACCTCCCTCCTTATTTATACTGATCTACCCTAATCTCTCCCCCCTTTATAGTTATAATTAAACTAAACATATGACTCTTACTTATTACTACTGGGACTTGCCAAAAGGATGCTCTCTAGAATTGTATGCAATGTTTTCGTTTGCTTTTTCTCATTGTTCTCTTTGCAACATATTTTTCTTTTTCCTTACAATATTGTTGACTATTTTTGAAATGTATAATTTTCTACTGTTTTTATGTTATATCTTTGAATTTTTTTCTCTATTAAATGGAGCTTTTCTCCCTAGGCCTCCATTGAACATGGGCTCTTGAGACCCAGTCGGACTTTCTCGGTTAGCAAATTTCAATAAGTAAATAAATAAATCTTTTGAGGAACTGACAATACCTACCTGAAACATCTCCTCCACATATATTAACACCTTATATTTCCAAACTATAACTATCAAATTGATATGAGGCAGTCCTAAAAGTGGCAGGAACACATCTGTACAGTATACTGTCAACAACACCCCCCCCAAAAAAAATTACAATGAAAGACATTTATAATACAGACTGTGACATTACTGCTTTACCTTTTCTTATTTTTGCTGAAGGTCCTCAGGGTGGTGGCAACATGTAATCATACCTGCAATACCCAATATCTCCCATTCTGGTTATGTCCATGGCCTTGGTCAAAACATCAGCCCATCAGCCAGATCACACCAAGCATCAATTTTCCTAAAGGGAATGTCATAAGGAGCAAGTAGCTGCTCCTTCAAATGGCTGTGAAAGATATACAGTATTGCTTTGTTGCGTTTACTTACCGGGAATGGGTTTTTCATTGACACTAGCAGAAATAGCTATTATCATGTGACTATCCTCAGAAAATGGCAGTAATTTCATGAGATATAAAATGGCGACCAGAGGATCATGCATATGTTGACAGGCAACTTAGCTTCCAAGCAAACCCCATGCAGAGTAGTGAATTATTCTGAATCAGAAACAGTGCAGCCATTCTTGGATAGTTGTGCAATGTGGACACAATCAGCAGGTTGTCACTACAAGGTTAGATACATTATATCACTGATGGTTTCTTTAGGAACAAGCTGCATACTTTGGCCATTTTGTGTAACAGTGTAAGTATGCAATTCAAAGACATTCATGGTGCACATGCTTATCTGCCCCACTAAAAAAGTACTGTACAGCTATGTATATATGTATCAGCATCTGTCACCTTAACTGCTATCATCAGTATACAGTGTATAGCTATGTATGTGTGTGTCGACACGTGTCACCTTAACTGCTATCATCAGTATACAGTGTATAATTATATATGTGTGTGTCAACACATGTCACCTTAACTGTTATCATCAGTATAGAGTGTACAGCTACGTACATATATGTCAGCATCTGTCACCTTAACTGCTATCATCAGTATACTGTGTATAGGTATGTATGTGTGTGTGTGTGTGTCGACATGTGTCACCTTAACTGCTATCATCAGTATACAGTGTACAGGTATGTATGTGTGTGTGTAGACACATGTCACCTTAACTGCTATTATCAGTATACAGTGTATAGGTATGTATGTGTGTGCATTGACACGTGTCACCTTAACTGCTATCATCAGTATACAGTGTATAGGTATGTATGTGTGTGCAATGACACGTGTCACCTTAACTGCTATCATCAGTATACAGTGTATAGGTATGTATGTGTGTGCATTGACACGTGTCACCTTAACTGCTATCATCAGTATACAGTGTATAGGTATGTATGTGTGTGCATTGACACGTGTCACCTTAACTGCTATCATCAGTATACAGTGTATAGGTATGTATGTGTGTGCATTGACACGTGTCACCTTAACTGGTATCATCAGTATACAGTGTATAGGTATGTATGTGTGTGTGTCGACACATCACCTTAACTGCTATCATCAGTATACAGTGTACAGGTATGTATGTGTGTGTGTCGACACATCACCTTAACTGTTATCATCAGTACAGAGTGCATAGCTAAGCTCTCTTCTTTGCATTGGTCTTATCCTGTCCACAGGATGTGATGGTAAGCAGGTGCTGGATAATGTCATTCCTGCTGATAATGCAGTCTTGCTGTAGACATTTAGTTCCCATAGGTTATGCATGCTGGGAAGAGGGGATACTAGATATCTGTGCTGTGGGTATTTGCAATCAGATATGGCAGCAATGTTGTAAGTACATCACAGACATGATTGTTCATGTCTAGGTGTAGCTATGAAATAGTACATGTAGATTGCCTGTTACAGAGGGTGGTCCACTAGGGAACAACCACACTGATGGTTGTGGAGGAGTTTCTGTTGTCCCTGTGTGGTGAGGCATGAGAAACTGATACACTGACAAACCCCAAAGGTATTCACATTGGTATCAGTATGGCTTATCCTTCACGTCTTAGTGGGTAATGCAAGCGGTTAGTATAACGTACAGCAGATGTCTGCGGGCCACTACATATGGAGAATGTAAGCTGGCCACATTATCTCACTGCTTATTTGCTTTCATAAGAACATTAAGAGTGCACCAACAACATTATAACAAATGAGGCATGTTTACATTGTGCATCTGTTGATGCATGGGCCTCCTTTGCTTGCATGCCACACTATCACACTTATACCATATGCAACTCTGTTCACCTTGGTGTTTTTTATGTTGTGTATTCACAGAACAGACTGGTACACTCAAGGCCCTCTTAGAGACTGGAACAGAAGAAATGCCTGATATTGGCACCAATTATAGAGTTGACAATGTTGAAACACTTATGCAGGATTCACGTTCACAGAACCAGTGGAACTCTCTGTCTCTATTCAAACTGGGCATGCACCATCTATACAGGGTGCTTGTACAGCCTTACTTTCAGGTAAACCTGTGCTTGCACAATCTGATTATTTGCCACCCTAGAGGGCAAGGAAAGCTCCATGGTTGTGTACCCAAGTAGCATTTTCCTTGAAACTGATACATTGCAACCTCACAGTTGTCCCCAGAGCCCTCAACTATCACTGTAAGCCTCTGATGTGAGGGTGATACACAGTACCAAATGACAGATGTGCAAGCATAGCCTGCTGCTGCATAGACCAGTATGGAGCTAACTGGTATGTTGCATGGCATTCAGAATGGTGGCATGACAGACTGGCAGCAGCTCTATGTGGACATGGAGCACAGAGACAGTGTAACTGATCTTATGTGGGCCACACTGGCACACAGTGCTTCCATTGCCACATGCAGAGCATTTTAGGTGCCATCATTGGTGCCCAAACCATTAGCATTGTCCATTGTAGGGGAAAGATATGTACTCAGGGTGGACATGTACATGGGCATTCACAGGATGCATACTCAGCACAAGAGTCAGGAAGTGTAACATGCTGTGCTATTCTTTATTGTAGGGGACAGTGGTACCCAACCAATATTGCTTGGAACCTAACCAGTGGACTTCATCCATATCAGAGTCCCAGAGTAGCACAGCATCTCTGTAAGAGACAGGCCTGATTCCTTTCACAGAATGCTAATGGAGTGATACCAGGTTATGGTCACATAGTGGCCCCCATCCCTGATAAAGAAGATGCATTGCCTGACACTGAGTATGTTTCCTTACCAGAAGATTCTTTATTTCCATCTTCTGTGATGTGAACCCAACTCAATTTGTGTTTACAGCCATATTTCATTGTATCTTTTGTTTCCAACTCACTGGATGATGAAAGTGACTCACTACAACCCCCATCGATTTAATTTCTCTAGTCTTCTGGGTTTCTAATGCCAAGACAAGAATGGACCACATTCCAGGGTATAATTAAAGTCTGTTAACTCATTACATCCGAGTGACACCTCCAGGTGCATCTGCAGTTTACTCCTTCTGATGCCTGTAGGCATCAAATATTGCTTGTTCATATTTCATTAATAGTTCCAAAACCATGCTATGTACATAGTTTGAAAAGATTTTATCTTAACGCTTACACAATAGCAAAGCCGACTGCATTAATATTTGACCATTGCCTAGTGCAGGTAAATAGATATTAATCATCGATTTCACGATATTAATTTATATAGGTATAATTTTCACATTTTTCTAAATATCTCAACAACCAGGTAATGCAGAGATAACTCCTTAGCCTCATATGAAAGCTCTCAGCTATATGAATAAAATGTTTCTGACAGTATGTGTGCAACTTGAGTGGTTGCTGAGATATTTTAAGTTGTTTACAAAATATTACAAATGTAATAGTTACTGTGTTTACTGTAACTCATAAAATTCAGTTTAAGACCTAGAACCTAAGAATACTACCACTATAAAAATAGTTTATGTTGAAAGAGTTTGTTGTTTATACTTCTTTAATAATCCTTATGGTTCCAGAGATATGAACATTTGTTTAAGTTCATAGGTAAGTACTAGGCCACTGGCTCTAAGGCATATATAATTCTAGCCGAACGGTACCCTGGCTTTTGCCACCCAAGAAAATTATTTTCCTGTGCCCCTGTCAAGCAGAGCCACAGAAGTGATCCCCGGGGTGAATTTCCTATCTCCCATCCAATCATCAAGATTTTTCTTGAAGAGTACTAATGAAGAGCTTTGTTTGGTATAGATAGGTAATTTGTTCCAGAGTATGGGGGGTCTCTGGGCCAGGAATCTATCCCTCTAGCATGTTCTGTTTATTGTGGTGGCAAGGTTTAGGTCCCTAGAGCGTGTAGCTCTGAGGGATTGGGATTTCTTTAAGTGGAGCATGTTCAACAGCTCTGGGTTTCACATAGCTTTGTATGTTAGGCAGAGATCGCCTCTGAGTAGGCGGTATGCGACAGAGTAAAGCTGGAGTTTTTTGAGACGGTCTGCGTAGGGCATCTGTTTGAGGCCAGTAATCCTCTTTGTGAGGTATTTCTGTGGCCTTTCTAGTTGTTGTAGATGCCTTGTGAGGTACATACCAAAAGGGGCATTGTACTCTGTAATGGGTCTAATGAGTGATGAGTAGAGGGGAACAATGACCTCTTTTTTCCTGGATGAGAAACCTTTTGTGATGAAGTGTGCCATGTAGAAGGATTTCTTGACTACTGTGGCAATGTGATTATCAAAGGAGAGACTACTGTCCACCTGTGTCAAAGTCTCTTATCACACTTTCGGTGTTAAGTAGACTACCGCCTATGTGGTAGTTCATGGGTACAGAGTTTTTACCAAAAGGGATGACAATGCACTTTTTGACATTGAGCTTGAGGCCATGGCTTTGACACCAGGCATCTGTCTCAGTGAGGCCCTTTTGTAGGATGTCCACATCATTAGGAGTTTTGATTATGGCTCCTAGTTTGCAGTTATCTGCAAACTTTGTTAGCCAAAGACCTTCTGTGTTAGCCTGTACTTCAGAGAAGTAGATACCAAACAGTAGAGGACCTAGGACTGAACCCTGTGGTACTCCACTTGTCACTGGTCTGAAGTTGGATTTAGAGTCTGCTACTTTCACAGTGTGGGTTCTGCCAGTGAGCCAACTGGCAACCCATCTTGTGACCCAGGGATTTATACCTAGTTTAGTGAGTTTATCTATAATTCCAGTATGTGGGGATGGTGTCAAAAGCCTTGGCAAGATCTAGATAGGCTTTGTGAACCACCTTACCCTCATCTACGGCTTTGGTGACCGCTTCAAAGAAGTCTATCAGGTTTAGGAGACATGATCTGCCTTTTACAAACCCGAACTGGGTAGGGTCCAGAGTATGGAGATTACCCATGTCATTGTTTATAAGTTCCATGATGATACATTCCATAGCCTTGCAGACCAGGCTCGTCAGGCTAATGGGGCAGTAGTTCCTGGAATCTGTGGTGGCTCCCCCTTTGTGGAGTGGGATAACTGTTGCTGTGCGCCATTCAGTGGGCACAAAACTTGAGGTGAGGCTATGATTTAACATGGTACTTAGGTGGGGTGCCAGTTCATTCTGTAGTTTATGCAGAAAGCAGCCTGGGATGTTGTCAGATACCATGGATGCTGTGTTCTTGGCTTTGGAGAGTGTGTTTTGTAACTGTGCAGCCGTAATTACAGGAACTTTGCATTCTTCCAGTATAGAGATGGGCCCTTTAGGGGATGAGAGAGGGGTAAAGTTAGCACTGAACCTATCTGTCAGGATGTTGGCAAAATTAGTTGGTTCTGTATATTTAGTGCCATTGTACTGTAACTCAGAGCAGATCTGAGTGTTGCCATTGAGATTCTTGGCATAGCTATAGAATGCTTTGTGGTTGTCTTTAGAATCAGTGGTGATTTTGTTTTCGTAACTAGCTTTGGAGGATTTTATGAGGGATCTTAGCTTCTTACAGAGGCTGACCACAGAGTTCCTCCAGTCATGGGATTTTACTCTTTTTTGCAACAGTTTCTTTCTTCTGTTGTACAGTTTGTTTATGGCAGGGAACCACCAGATTGGTTTCCTTTTTTTGGAGGATAGCATCTTGGTTCTGTTAGGGATTGCATGATCCATGCACTCGTGTAAGTGCTTATAAAGTGCAATTGTATAGGATTCAACAGTCGTACCTATATTGTCCATCAGCATGGGTGTCATGAAGTTTGCCACTTCTGTCTTAAGAAGCGTGAAGTTGGCTTTGGAGAAATTTTTTACGGTGGTTTCCCTAATGGGGGTGTGGGTGGGATGTGAATGTCTAGGGTGATTTGCTTGTGGTCGGATCTGACCAACGAGGAATTGACCTCTGGTGTGGAACACTGGTTGCCCATGTTGGTAATGACCAGGTCTAGGATATTGCTGCCCCTGGTGGGGATGTGGATAAATTGATCCAAGGCATTGGAATTTATGAATTCCAGAAAACTTTGAGCACAAGAGTTGGTACATGAGTAGTTTTCCCAGTTAATGGTGGGGTAGTTGAAATCGCCCATTATTAGGGTGTTAGGTTGTACCCTAATATTTTCCAAATAATATTTTAAAATGTAAGGACATAATTTGATTCTGTCAAAAGGCTTAGGCTCTGCCCCATTGGGAGTTACAGTGCAAACTTCCTCCATTGGAGTGGATGAGTTAAATTAGTATTGTTTCAGTTTTTCATGTTAAATACCAAATGAGGTCCTTGCCAGCACAGTGAACTCCACCAAACAATCCTTAACGCAATTTTATTCTCATAAAAAACAAGCGTTTTCGCCACAGGAAACTGTAGCTTCATCAGAGGAAGTGTAAAACCAAGAAATGCACTCCGTATTTAACATAAGAGATACAGGAAGTGACATATTACAAACTTCTCAGGTTAATACATAGATTTCAACTTTGGAAATATTTACTAATGTATGTGTTATAAAATAGAAATAAGTAAAAACAGGAATATACTCCACATATTTAAAAACCTTATGTACTTTAGTACATTAAAAGTCACATTTAATAAAATATTATATAAAATAATAAAGAATTCTTTTTTTATTATTATTTTTTAAGAAAGGAATATCCATTTAACAACGGAAGCAGGACCAGCTAAAAAAATTTTTTGGGATGTCTGTAATGTGATACACTAATTACTGCTTAATTATTATTTGTTTGAAGCAGTAAAGTGTGTAAGGTATAAGTTTTGGTCAGCTCTCAACCAACACATATTTAATAATTTGAAACAAGAAAGTACTGCCCAAATTATTAACAAATACCAAAAATAAAAGTTGTTTTTCATGTTGGAACTATGGTCCTCAAGACCATACATTTTACCCTAAAAAGTGAAATTAACATCCCCATTGTTGCTATTAACCATTTTGTACAATTCTGTGAATAGCTTAATAGAGGAAACAAACATTTCTCCATTTTATGCATTATCTAAGATAACTCCTAAGTTTAAAAACTGGGGCTATATTACAATTGCTATTAAGTCCAGGGTATCTGAACGCATCCAGGCGCAACTGCCATTCTAGTTCTCGATTCTCGAGAATTAATGAAAACGGGCCACCTCTCATCTTCAAAGGAACTTGATCGATGGCCATAAACTGGAAGCTGTGACCTGGGTTTAAACCTATATGTTTTGCTAGTGCGTTGTCATTTTTATCATTCTTAATTGCGTATATATGTTCATACATATGGTCCCGTACCCTACGGTCCGTTTTTCCGATGTAGAACGCTTGACAGCACACACACATAGCTATGTAAATAATAGATTTACTTTCACAGTTTAATGTGAGCCTAATATGGTATTTTCTATCCCTGACCTTAAATGTCTCACCTGTTCTGACCTTATTACACAATTTGCAAAAGCCACACTTAAACATCCCACTCCTTTTCTGATATATATTTTGCGGTCCATCTCTCTGAACTAGTTCTTTCAAGTTGTGTGATCTCTTAAAGATAAACCTTGGTTTATTTCCCAATTTTGCAGCCAAGTGGATTTGAAGAAATAAAGTGCCAGTTTTTGCATATTATGGCCAGAACCCCCCTAGAGTTACTACTGAACATGGTGATAAAACTTAGTGAATAATCACATTCTTCACTTGAAGTTGTAATTGATTCTGTCACCTCATTGTCCACGTTAGTCTCACTTTGTGCTACGTTTATAGTAGGGTACACGTCACTGAAGTCATGTACGAGTAGTAAAGGTTTATAAAAACCATTTACTCTCTTAATAGTTACTTCTTCAACTAGGTCTACCAACATTTGGTCAGGGTATCCTCGGTTTCTGAACATTTCTCTCAGTAACTCACATTCTTTTTTAAAATCAGTTAGCATACTGCACATTCTTCCCGCCCTCACCAGCTGTCCTTTAACAATAGATCGTTTCTGTTGGAACGGGTGGAAGCTGGTGAAGTGCAGGAAAGAATTACAGTAGGTCGGCTTTCTGAAAACTGTGGAGGTCAATCCTCCATTTACCACATCCTTTACAAGTCTAACATCAAGGTAATCAGTTTCACATGTTGAAAATTTAAATGTGAATTTTAAAATTCTGTTGTAGAGTTCATACTTTCAACCAGGCCCACAGCTTCCAATTCGGAACCCCTGAATAGTATGAAAATGTCGTCCAGAAACCTGGTGTAGAACACCACATGTTCGGTTATTCCAGGAATCTTCCTTAACATGTTGGCTTCCCAATAACCCATAACATAGTTGGCTACTCCAGCCCCACAAGGGGAACCCATCGCCACACCTCGTTTTTGGAGGAAGAAGTCGCCATTAAAAATGAAGTAGTTGGAGGTTAGAACAATATCGAGCAATTCTGTTACCAAATCCACTTCTAATTTAGAGGCCCCAAAGCTTTGAAGCAAGGAACCAGTCCACTCTACCACTTCTTGGTGGGGTATACAGGTGTATAAGTCCACCACATCAATGGTTAGAAAATTATTTTCACCATTGTGTGGGACATCATTGATGTTACGCAGGAAAGACCATGAATCTTTACATATGCTAGGGATGGCCTTAATATACTTATCCAAGATGTTGGTGATGAGCTTAGAACAAGGGTATGTGATAGACGACCTCCCGTCTATCAACGCTCTCATAGGGGGGTCATTAATGCTCTTATGGATTTTAGGGATTCCAAACATGACTGGTGTTTTTGGGCAATTTATATCAATATAGTTATATAAATCTATATCTATTTTCCCAGTCAAGAATAAGTCCCTAAAATAACCTCTGATCCTCTGAGTTTGTCCATTCACCTCATTTATTGAAGCCTTAATGTAAGCGTCAGTGTTTAACACCTTCGCCATTTTCTCATTATATGTGAGATTGTCTAGTAGGACCAGACCCCTCCTTGTCAGGCTTTATTAAGCGTACTGGTAACCTACAAAGCTCATCCAGTAACATAAGTTGCTCCTTAGTGATGTTCAAATTGCCTTGATTTATACCAACAACTTTTTTACCAGCAAGATGTCTAAGATCTACTTCACAGATATTCTCAAAGAGTTGTAGATCTGCATGCAAAGGTGGATTGAAGACACTAGCTAGTTTTAAATTTGGCAGGCCATTGCTGTACCTTTCAGTGTTCTGATTAACCACCTCATTTTGTTGGTTAAATAATAACTTTAAGTTCATTTTTCTTACAAAAGACTTCAACTCAATGATCTCCCTAGATATACTTCCAGAAGTTCTTGGAACAAATGAGTTACCATAAGCTAGTAGTTCTATTAATTGCTCATCCAGCATTACATCGGAGAAGTTGTATATTTTAAAATCTCTATTTCTATTGGTCAATATAACTGGGGAGTCCTGGGTTAAATGTATGGTTGGTGTATTAGAGTCAATGAGTCCATCCACATCGAACATATTTTCTAGTTCTTTCTCCTGTTCGCATAACGCTTGTTGTTGCGTTTGCCTAAAAAATTGTTATTACCATGATTCGCTACATTATTGCTGCCACCAGTGTTGTTCTGATTGTTTCCTGTCCCACTATATTTACTATCGGAGCCTTTTATTCTATTGCTCCGTCTTGGCCCAGTACTACTGTGGGCCTCATTGTTTTCTTCTATTATGTCATCAAGACCTCCCCTATCATCCACTGTTTCTGTCATCTGACTATCACTCACAGGGCTTGATCGAGTGGCTTTAAATCCCTTCAATTTGGGATAAGCGCAGTTGTTAGAGTAAGCTTCTCTGTCTCTAACGAGTTTCTTACTTTTATTAGATTTTAACTTGAATAGTAAAGTATCAATACTGGATAAAATCCTTCCATAATCAAATTTATATCTATTAAAGTCTAAATCTGTTTTTATGTCATTATCCAGTATGTTAATTTCTTCCATTAACAAGTCTATATGTTTTGCATAGTATTTAATGATAAGTTCCAGCAGTTGAATCCCCTGCTGTTGGAAAAGGTCTTCTAAATCAGAAGAGAAAGCTTGGTCAGTTATTAAACCTGATGGTACAAAACTGTTACGTAACCCTTTAGGTATGATATTCTCATTGACACATTGTTTAAAATAAGCAGACTCTAATTGTAATTTCTTTAACTTAAGCAATTTTATGTCAAAAGTTTTCAATTTGTCTGCTAAACATACATTTCTGTTATTTAAACCATCATTATTGACTGACATACTTTGCTGTCCAAAAGTCAGATTGGTAGTGTCCAATAACCAGTCACCTAAATCTGGCAAGCCAGAATTCGTAACGTCAAGTCTAGGAATTGCACTCACTGTTTCCCTTCTATCAGTCCGTGCAATAGGGCGTTCGTTGGTAACCATACCGGCATAGCTGGCTGGTCGTGCTATCGGTTCATTGACCTGTAGTCCATTACTGAGTTGTGAAGCCGTACTGTCCATAATACTGTTTGGCCCCAAGTTTGTACTATTCGAAGATTGATGGCGTTCCGGTTGTCCTGCCGGAATCCAGTCATCAAGACTGGTTTGACTCAAAGTAGTAACGTTCCCCACATTAGATGTTACCGCCCTCGACGTACGTATTGCGGCTTGCATATCATCCATCCTGGTATTAAGCTGGTCGAGTCTTTCAGTTAGTCCGGCTATTAAGCCGGCAAGGTCGGTATTGACGTTTTCGTTAACGCCTGCCATGAAATAGTATAACGATGGAGCAAACAGTGCCGACTAACAGGACACCTCGTGCACAAGAAAACCACAAACCAACGGCAAAAAGTAAAAGACAAGAAAAATACCAAACGAGGTCCTTGCCAGCACAGTAAACTCCACCAAACAATCCTTAACGCAATTTTATTCTCATAGAAAACAAGCGTTTTCGCCACAGGGAACTGTAGCTTCATCAGAGGAAGTGTAAAACCAAGAAATGCACTCCGTATTTAACATAAGAGATACAGGAAGTGACATATTACAAACTTCTCAGGTTAATACATAGATTTCAACTTTGGAAATATTTACTAATGTATGTGTTATACAATAGAAATAAGTAAAAACAGGAATATACTCCACATATTTAAAAACCTTATGTACTTTAATACATTAAAAGTCACATTTAATAAAATGTTATATAAAAAAAGAATTCTTTTTTTTTTTTTTTATTATTATTTTTTAAGAAAGGGATATCCATTTAACAACGAAAGCAGGACCAGCTAAAAAAAGTTTTTTAGGATGTCTATAATGTGATACACTAATTACTGCTTAATTATTATTTGTTTGAAGCAGTAAAGTGTGTAAGGTATAAGTTTTGGTCAGCTCTCAACCAACACATATTTAATAATTTGAAACAAGAAAGTACTGCCCAAATTATTAACAAATACCAAAAATAAAAGTTGTTTTTCATGTTGGAACTATGGTCCTCAAGACCATACATTTTACCCTAAAAAGTGAAATTAACATCCCCATTGTTGCTATTAACCATTTTGTACAATTCTGTGAATAGCTTAATAGAGGAAACAAACATTTCTCCATTTTATGCATTATCTAAGATAACTCCTAAGTTTTAAAACTGGGGCTATATTACAATTGCTATTAAGTCCAGGGTATCTGAACGCATCCAGGCGCAACTGCCATTCTAGTTCTCGATTCTCGAGAATTAATGAAAACGGGCCACCTCTCATCTTCAAAGGAACTTGATCGATGGCCATAAACTGGAAGCTGTGACCTGGGTTTAAACCTATATGTTTTGCTAGTGCGTTGTCATTTTTATCATTCTTAATTGCGTATATATGTTCATACATACGGTCCCGTACCCTACAGTCCGTTTTTCCGATGTAGAACGCTTGACAGCACACACACATAGCTATGTAAATAATAGATTTACTTTCACAGTTTAATGTGAGCCTAATATGGTATTTTCTATCCCTGACCTTAAATGTCTCACCTGTTCTGACCTTATTACACAATTTGCAAAAGCCACACTTAAACATCCCACTCCTTTTCTGATATATATTTTGGTCCATCTCTCTGAACTAGTTCTTTCAAGTTGTGTGATCTCTTAAAGATAAACCTTGGTTTATTTCCCAATTTTGCAGCCAGAAGTGGATTTGAAGAAATAAAGTGCCAGTTTTTGCATATTATGGCCAGAACCCCCCTAGAGTTACTACTGAACATGGTGATAAAACTTAGTGAATAATCACATTCTTCACTTGAAGTTGTAATTGATTCTGTCACCTCATTGTCCACGTTAGTCTCACTTTGTGCTACGTTTATAGTAGGGTACACGTCACTGAAGTCATGTACGAGTAGTAAAGGTTTATAAAAACCATTTACTCTCTTAATAGTTACTTCTTCAACTAGGTCTACCAACATTTGGTCAGGGTGAAAGTAGTAGTAGTAACTGAAAGACTCGACCAGCTTAATACCAGGATGGATGATATGCAAGCCGCAATACGTACGTCGAGGGCAGTAACATCTAATGTGGGGAACGTTACTACTTTGAGTCAAACCAGTCTTGATGACTGGATTCCGGCAGGACAACCGGAACGCCATCAATCTTCGAATAGTACAAACTTGGGGCCAAACAGTATTATGGACAGTACGGCTTCACAACTCAGTAATGGACTACAGGTCAATGAACCAATAGCACGACCAGCCAGCTATGCCGGTATGGTTACCAACGAACGCCCTATTGCACGGACTGATAGAAGGGAAACAGTGAGTGCAATTCCTAGACTTGACGTTACGAATTCTGGCTTGCCAGATTTAGGTGACTGGTTATTGGACACTACCAATCTGACTTTTGGACAGCAAAGTATGTCAGTCAATAATGATGGTTTAAATAACAGAAATGTATGTTTAGCAGACAAATTGAAAACTTTTGACATAAAATTGCTTAAGTTAAAGAAATTACAATTAGAGTCTGCTTATTTTAAACAATGTGTCAATGAGAATATCATACCTAAAGGGTTACGTAACAGTTTTGTACCATCAGGTTTAATAACTGACCAAGCTTTCTCTTCTGATTTAGAAGACCTTTTCCAACAGCAGGGGATTCAACTGCTGGAACTTATCATTAAATACTATGCAAAACATATAGACTTGTTAATGGAAGAAATTAACATACTGGATAATGACATAAAAACAGATTTAGACTTTAATAGATATAAATTTGATTATGGAAGGATTTTATCCAGTATTGATACTTTACTATTCAAGTTAAAATCTAATAAAAGTAAGAAACTCGTTAGAGACAGAGAAGCTTACTCTAACAATTCGCTTATCCCAAATTGAAGGGATTTAAAGCCACTCGATCAAGCCCTGTGAGTGATAGTCAGATGACAGAAACAGTGGATGATAGGGGAGGTCTTGATGACATAATAGAAGAAAACAATGAGGCCCACAGTAGTACTGGGCCAAGACGGAGCAATAGAATAAAAGGCTCCGATAGTAAATATAGTGGGACAGGAAACAATCAGAACAACACTGGTGGCAGCAATAATGTAGCGAATCATGGTAATAACAATTTTTTAGGCAAACGCAACAACAAGCGTTATGCGAACAGGAGAAAGAACTAGAAAATATGTTCGATGTGGATGGACTCATTGACTCTAATACACCAACCATACATTTAACCCAGGACTCCCCAGTTATATTGACCAACAGAAATAGAGATTTTAAAATATACAACTTCTCCGATGTAATGCTGGATGAGCAATTAATAGAACTACTAGCTTATGGTAACTCATTTGTTCCAAGAACTTCTGGAAGTATATCTAGGGAGATCATTGAGTTGAAGTCTTTTGTAAGAAAAATGAACTTAAAGTTATTATTTAACCAACAAAATGAGGTGGTTAATCAGAACACTGAAAGGTACAGCAATGGCCTGCCAAATTTAAAACTAGCTAGTGTCTTCAATCCACCTTTGCATGCAGATCTACAACTCTTTGAGAATATCTGTGAAGTAGATCTTAGACATCTTGCTGGTAAAAAAGTTGTTGGTATAAATCAAGGCAATTTGAACATCACTAAGGAGCAACTTATGTTACTGGATGAGCTTTGTAGGTTACCAGTACGCTTAATAAAACCTGACAAGGGAGGGGGTCTGGTCCTACTAGACAATCTCACATATAATGAGAAAATGGCGAAGGTGTTAAACACTGACGCTTACATTAAGGCTTCAATAAATGAGGTGAACGGACAAACTCAGAGGATCAGAGGTTATTTTAGGGACTTATTCTTGACTGGGAAAATAGATATAGATTTATATAACTATATTGATATAAATTGCCCAAAAACACCAGTCATGTTTGGAATCCCTAAAATCCATAAGAGCATTAATGACCCCCCTATGAGAGCGTTGATAGATGGGAGGTCGTCTATCACATACCCTTGTTCTAAGCTCATCACCAACATCTTGGATAAGTATATTAAGGCCATCCCTAGCATATGTAAAGATTCATGGTCTTTCCTGCGTAACATCAATGATGTCCCACACAATGGTGAAAATAATTTTCTAACCATTGATGTGGTGGACTTATACACCTGTATACCCCACCAAGAAGCGGTAGAGTGGACTGGTTCCTTGCTTCAAAGCTTGGGGGCCTCTAAATTAGAAGTGGATTTGGTAACAGAATTGCTCGATATTGTTCTAACCTCCAACTACTTCATTTTTAATGGCGACTTCTTCCTCCAAAAACGAGGTGTGGCGATGGGTTCCCCTTGTGGGGCTGGAGTAGCCAACTATGTTATGGGTTATTGGGAAGCCAACATGTTAAGGAAGATTCCTGGAATAACCGAACATGCGGTGTTCTACACCAGGTTTCTGGACGACATTTTCATACTATTCAGGGGTTCCGAATTGGAAGCTGTGGGCCTGGTTGAAAGTATGAACTCTACAACAGAATTTTTAAAATTCACATTTAAATTTTCAACATGTGAAACTGATTACCTTGATGTTAGACTTATAAAGGATGTGGTAAATGGAGGATTGACCTCCACAGTTTTCAGAAAGCCAACCTACTGTAACTCTTTCCTGCACTTCACCAGCTTCCACCCGTTCCAACAGAAACGATCCATGGTTAAAGGACAGCTGGTGAGGGCGGGAAGAATGTGCAGTACGCTAACTGATTTTAAAAAAGAATGTGAGTTACTGAGAGAAATGTTCAGAAACCGAGGATACCCCGACCAAATGTTGGTAGACCTAGTCGAAGAAGTAACTATTAAGAGAGTAAATGGTTTTTATAAACCTTTACTACTCGTACATGACTTCAGTGACGTGTACCCTACTATAAACGTAGCACAAAGTGAGACTAACGTGGACAATGAGGTGACAGAATTAATTACAACTTCAAGTGAAGAATGTGATTATTCACTAAGTTTTATCACCATGTTCAGTAGTAACTCTAGGGGGGTTCTGGCCATAATATGCAAAAACTGGCACTTTATTTCTTCAAATCCACTTCTGGCTGCAAAATTGGGAAATAAACCAAGGTTTATCTTTAAGAGATCACACAACTTGAAAGAACTAGTTCAGAGAGATGGACCGCAAAATATATATCAGAAAAGGAGTGGGATGTTTAAGTGTGGCTTTTGCAAATTGTGTAATAAGGTCAGAACAGGTGAGACATTTAAGGTCAGGGATAGAAAATACCATATTAGGCTCACATTAAACTGTGAAAGTAAATCTATTATTTACATAGCTATGTGTGTGTGCTGTCAAGCGTTCTACATCGGAAAAACGGACCGTAGGGTACGGGACCGTATGTATGAACATATATACGCAATTAAGAATGATAAAAATGACAACGCACTAGCAAAACATATAGGTTTAAACCCAGGTCACAGCTTCCAGTTTATGGCCATCGATCAAGTTCCTTTGAAGATGAGAGGTGGCTCGTTTTCATTAATTCTCGAGAATCGAGAACTAGAATGGCAGTTGCGCCTGGATGCGTTCAGATACCCTGGACTTAATAGCAATTGTAATATAGCCCCAGTTTTAAAACTTAGGAGTTATCTTAGATAATGCATAAAATGGAGAAATGTTTGTTTCCTCTATTAAGCTATTCACAGAATTGTACAAAATGGTTAATAGCAACAATGGGGATGTTAATTTCACTTTTTAGGGTAAAATGTATGGTCTTGAGGACCATAGTTCCAACATGAAAAACAACTTTTATTTTTGGTATTTGTTAATAATTTGGGCAGTACTTTCTTGTTTCAAATTATTAAATATGTGTTGGTTGAGAGCTGACCAAAACTTATACCTTACACACTTTACTGCTTCAAACAAATAATAATTAAGCAGTAATTAGTGTATCACATTACAGACATCCTAAAAAACTTTTTTTAGCTGGTCCTGCTTCCGTTGTTAAATGGATATTCCTTTCTTAAAAAATAATAATAAAAAAAGAATTCTTTATTATTTTATATAATATTTTATTAAATGTGACTTTTAATGTACTAAAGTACATAAGGTTTTTAAATATGTGGAGTATATTCCTGTTTTTACTTATTTCTATTGTATAACACATACATTAGTAAATATTTCCAAAGTTGAAATCTATGTATTAACCTGAGAAGTTTGTAATATGTCACTTCCTGTATCTCTTATGTTAAATACGGAGTGCATTTCTTGGTTTTACACTTCCTCTGATGAAGCTACAGTTCCCTGTGGCGAAAACGCTTGTTTTTTATGAGAATAAAATTGCGTTAAGGATTGTTTGGTGGAGTTCACTGTGCTGGCAAGGACCTCGTTTGGTATTTTTCTTGTCTTTTACTTTTTGCCGTTGGTTTGAGTTTTTCATGTTAGCCAAAATTGGTTTTGCAATATGCCCAGAAATGATTCCTTCTGCAGTTCATACAGAGTTACATGATTTGGCAACGTATCTAAATATGACCTGTTGCTCCTACTGTTATTGGAACTGTCTGGGTAGCTTTCTTTCATATTACTCTAGCTTCTGCCTGCAAATCCTGGTATTTTATGACTTAATGTCTCTCTGTACATTAGACACTGTAATCACCAGGTGTTGCAATTTCAGTAATCAATGCTACTGTTGTCTTTATTTCCTGGACTACTACATCTGGTTTTCTTGCATCTGTTTTTTGAACTGTTGGTAATGGGTGATCACATGTGATATAAACTTCATCATTTTCTACAATGTTTTATGGTTCATGTTTCCAGCATCCAGCATCGACATTTGTGCTGTAACAGAGACCTGGTTTAAAGCAGCAGAAAGCACCCCTGCACTACCAGCCTATAACTCATTCCACACCTTTCGACCCCAGAACATGGACTGAAGCTCCAAAGGTGGTGATGTCTCCATATTCATAAAGGATATGCACACCTCTAGCATAGCAGCCTAGCATAATGCATCTGAGATACTTCGGATACAACTAATATTGGGTAAGATGGCGATTCAGGTCATAGCCTGCTATAGGTCCCCAACCATGTCCCAATATTCTCACTCCATGTCCCTAAGCACCTTGGAAGCTATTAGGGTCCAACCCAACACTGTCATACTAGGTGACTTCAACTGCTCCTCCATCAACTGGAAAACCTACTCATGCACCAATACACTGGCCCAACGCTTCATGGAATTCATTAATTCCAATGCCTTGGACCAGCTCATTCTTACCCCCACTAGAGGAAGCAACATCCTTGACCTGGTTATTAAAAACATGGGCAACCATTGCTCTATACCAATAGTCAATTCCTCCCCGGTTAGATCCGACCACAAACTAATTATCATGGAAATCCACATCTCACCCACACCCCCCGCAAAGGTAACCACCATGAAAAACTTCTCCAAAGCTGACTTTGGGCTCCTAAAAACAGAGGTGGCTAACTTCACGGCACCCATGTCAATGGAAAACAGATGCATGACTGCTGAATCATACACAAATGCACTGTACGAACACGTACATAAATGCATGGAACTAGCCATACTCAACAGACCCAGGACACGCTCCTCCAAAAAAGGAAGCCAGTTTGGTGGTCCCCTGCCATTAATAAACTCTACAACAGAAGGAAGAAACTGTTGCAGAAAAAGGTGAAGTCCCAAGACTGGAAAAACTCCCTTATTAGCCTCAACAAAAAGTTGAGATCCCTCATCAAAACCTCTAAAGCCAGCTATGAAGGCAAAATTGCAGCAGACACTAAACACAACCTCAAAGCCTTCTATAGTTATATCAAGAATCTCCACTGCAATACCCAGGGTTGCTCTGAGTTACTGCAGAATGGTACCCCCTATACTGAGCCAAGAGATATTGCCAGCATATTGGCTGACAAATTCAGTGCCAACTTTAACCCTCTCTCCCCGCAAAGGACCAATCACAATACTGGAGGAATGCCAGGCACAAAGCATTACTGCAGCCCAGGTTAAAGCTGCATTGTCCAAGGCCAAGAATACAGCTTCCATGGGACCTGACAATATCCCTGGCTGTGTTCTACATGAACTACAAAGTGAACTGGTACCACATCTGTGTGCTCTGTTCAATTATATTCTCACCTCAGGCTTTGTCCCTACAGAATGGCTCTCTGCTACAGTCATCCCTCTCCATAAAGGGGGAGCAACTACAGACTCTGAGAATTATTGCCCTATTAGCCTGATGAGTCTGATATGTAAGGCTATGGAGCGCATCATCATGGACCTAATTAACAAGGATATAGGAAATCTCCAAACACTAGATCCCACACAATTTGGTTTTGTGAAAGGTAGATCTTGCCTGCTCAACCTGATTGATTTCTTTGAGTTAGTCACCAGAGCTGTGGATGAGGGCAAAGCAGTTCATACGGCCTACCTCAGCCTGGCCAAGGCCTTTTATACCATTCTCCACTCAGGAATTATTGATAAACTCACCAAACTAGGTATCAACCCCTATATCACTAGGTGGGTTGTAAACTGGCTCACAGATGGAACCCACAGTGTGAAAGTAGTGGACTTCAAGTCAGACTGCTGACCAGTCACTAGTGGAGTCCCACAAGGATCGGTCCTGGGTCATCTCCTATTTGGCATCTACTTCTCAGAAGTCCAGACCAACATGGAGGGACTCTGGCTGACCAAGTTCACAGATGACTGCAAGCTGGGAGCCATTATTACAGAAAAGCCTCACTGAGATCAATGACTGATATTGAAACCATGGCCTTAAGCTTAATGCCAAAAAATGTGTCATCATCCCCTTTGGGAAAAAGTCAGTTCCTACTAATTACCACATGGATGGGAGCCCACTGAACACTGAAGATGTTATAAGAGATCTGTGGACATAGGTTGACAGCACCCTCTCCTTCGTCCACCACATTGCCTCTGTGGTTAGAAACTCCTTCTATGTGGCACATCTTATTACTAAGGGTTTTGCATCCAGGAAGAAAGAGGTCATCATCTCTCTCTACTCTTCCCTCATTAGGCCAATCATCGAGTATAATCCCCCATTTGGCATGTACCTCACTAGACACATGCAACAACTGGAAAGGCCATAAAAGTACCTCACAAAGAGAATCCTAGGCTGTAAACACACGTCCTGCATGGACAGGCTCAAAAAACTCCATCTATTTTTTGTCTCATATTGTCTGCTAAGAGGCGATCTCTGCTTGACTTTCAAAGCCATGTCTGACCCAGCTCTGTTAGAAATGCTACAGCTAAAGAAATCCCAATCCTTCCACACCACATGCTGTAGAGACCTCAACCTTATTACCATAATCAACAGAACATGGTAGAGCAGGGGTTTTCAACCAGTGTGCGTTGTGCCTTGAGAGATCAACAGGTGTGCCACAAGATTTTTTAAAAAGATGGTTAGCCTTTTAAAACTTAAGGATTACTTCACTCACCTGCTGTTGCTGCCACTAAAATGTCTGTCCACAACCCACCAAAAGCCACTTTGTCTCCATATTATTTTGCATTAAGTAAATACAAGAATTATCACAGAGGCGAGGTACTGTGGCACAGATGCTCTGACCAGCCTGACTATACATGGGTACAAAACACAATGCTGCTATCTTGGTTGTGCTCAAAGACCCTATTGGTGGAGGGACTAACAATTGACATAACTTGTCCTGCATCAGTATTTGTATAGATGGTGCCCGCTCTGTGTCATGAAGTGTAAAAAGATTTGTTATACTGGCTCAAAAAAAAAAAATCCTAGAATTATTTGTACTCATTGTCCTCTAAATAGAGAAGTACTAGTGTCAAAATAATTGCTACCTGAGCTGAAAAAAGTACTAGACAAGAATGTCACAATTGTCAGTTATATAAAAAAAGCAGGCCGTTACAATCAAGACTCTCTGCAGCATTGTGTTCCCCAGTGGAAGTTTCCCACAAGCAGTTGTTATTCCATACAGAAGTTAACAACATTACATGCCAACATGAACAACAATGAAATAACAGCGCCAGATCAATCACAATAAACTCATCAATATTCTCTCCACTCTAAACCTCAGCAGTTCCACTATTACATGATTTGAAAGCTATCTAACAGGATGACTGCAAGCCATCCAATGGCGACACCAACTCTTTCCTCTTCTTTCAGTCTCCTTAGGGATTGCACAAGGCTCAATCCTTAGACCACTACTATGTTCTCTATTCACTAACCACATCAGGACCTCAGCACCACAAGCCTAGTACAATATGCCGATGACTCCACCCTAATATGTGCTGCCCTCACACTGGAAGACCTCCACAGCAAAACCCAAGATTCCTTTCTGTCAGTAGAAACCTGGCTCACTAACTCCCAGCTAATTCTAAATCCCAACAGAACTAAGCCCTTCTTTTTAGCCCAACTAGATTCCCCTCATCTTCCCAGTCCTTTAATATTTTCTCTAGGAACAAAACTTTGATCACCCCAAGCACTCACACTAAACTGCTCAAGGTAGGAATTGATAACAACCTGAAATTTGATATCCACATAGCCCAAACCATCAAAAGGTTCAAAAGAAAATAGGTCTCCTATATAGACACAAACAATTTCTTACAAGTAACACAAAAGTTACCATAGCCAGCACATACCTCCTATCAACCCTCCTCTGTGCCTCCCCAGTATTAACCAATCTCCAGAAAATGTACCTAAACCAACTGGAATCTTGCTATAATGAAATAGCAAGATTTGCCACTGGAGCTTAACAAAGCTCTCATCACTGTACAGCACTAAAACTGCTTAACTGGCTTGAATTCCCATAGATTCTGCACTTTAATCAACTAACCTTTGCCCACAAAATTCTCCACCAACCCGATAAAACCCATTCTCTCCACAAACTCATTCAACCATACACCTCAGCCCGATCTCCTCACTCCAGTAACCAACACTGTCTAGATACCACCAAAGCCAACAACTCAGCTGTGAAATCTCTCTTCTCTAACTATACTCCTAAAATTTGGAATACGCTGCCAACCCTAATAACTTCTAACTGCTCTCTTTCACAATTCAAAAAGCTCCTTATATCATACCTAGTGAACACCTGGCTATGTTCTTTTTACTCCCCTGATTAGACCTTCTTGATTTCCCAAACAATCTTCTACTCTCTTTATTTAAATAACAGGATGTAGTAACCTCATCTGTTAAGTTTATCATTTCAGTCACACGTGTAGCAACTGCATCTGTATGTGTATAACCCTCTTGATTATTTCAACTGCAACTGCAGAAATATGAGCTACGATGGGACTTTTTTCTATGAAATGAAACGCACGTCTTCTACTTTTGCATTATTTGTCATCAATATAGTATCCTGCATGTTGTTAAACTGCTGAAATGTCTGTAACTGGAACTCTATGTTTGGTAGTATATGTCAACATTATCCTTGTAACTGGAGCTTTTCTACCCGGGCCTCCACTGAAAGGGACCTGGGTCCAGTCGGACATTCCCAGTAAACAAATGTCAAATAAATAAAAAGAAGTTAGGTGGTTATCTCGTTGTCAAGTTCTATTAAGATTTTATGAACTAAAAGAGGAAGCTCTAACTTTTTTGACAATTCAACAATCTCAGTTAGTTGATTTTCTCAGTGATGAAGTTTGATGCAATAAGGTTGCATTTCTTTCTGATTTGTTTCAATCTTTGAACACACTTAATAAAATTATACAAGAAGACTGTGAAAATATTCTTAATTCCACCAACAAAATTAATGCTTTCAAAGAAAAACTAATGCTTTGGGAAGAAAGAATCAGAAGAGAAAATGCAGTAGAAATGTCTGAGCTAACGAACAGGTGGAAACCTGTTATTAGATCTCATAGATCTAATTTTACAAACTTTAAGATTACTTAGTATGAACACCGAAAAATATTTTCCCTCAGTTGACATATCATCATTGGATTGGATAAGAGATCCGTTTGTCTTAAATGTGTACAAACTGGCAAATTTAAATATTACAGAAAAGAATGAGTTGACCACAGATAAATGACAGAGAATTAAAACTTAAACATTCCACAACAAATGCTACTTCAGTTTGGTTCTCTCTTAAAAGTGAATTTCCCAATATTACAAAAAAAGCAATAGAAGCACTTCTTCCTTTCTCCATCTCATATTTGTGCAAATCAAGATTTTCTGCAATGAATAATATTAAGAACAAAAAAATAGATTGCGGCTGGAAACCATGGTAGAAGATTTAAGTGTATGCCTGTCCAAAATTCAGCCTCGCACAAAAGACATTGTAAAACACCTTCAAGCTCAGACATCTCATTAAATATTAAATGCAAGTAAAAAAGAGGAAAAGATTTTCTAAATCAATCAAAATTATACCTATTTTTTTGTAAGGCAAAAAATATAATATATTTTTTGGTCTGTCGCAAGATTTTTGCAAGTAGTTTATGTGTGCCATGAGATGAAAAAGGTTGAAAATCTCTGTGCTAGAGGGACAGGTTCATAATCCAGAGACTGCCCATGCTCTGGAATAGACTTCCCATACATGTCAAGCAGAGCACCTCACTGGCCCTCTTCAGGAGAAATCACGATGAGTGGATAGGAAATAAACAGTTCACCCCGGGGATCACTCCAGTGGCTGTACTTGATAGAGGCACTGGGAACTAATGTCGGGTGGCATGATGCCAGGGCACTTCTATGGGCTAGGCTTGTAAAGGCTCCAGGGCCATTACCCTAGTATACACCTATGAACCTATGAACCGATGCTTCTCAGCTACTTCAGTATTGTAGTGTTTGCACAAAACTCAGTGCAACAGTATTGCCACATTATTGTGCCTTGCAGTATACAGACCCTCTGCCATGAGTGTGTCGCACAAATTAAAAAGATGTGCAACTGTTGCAAGTTCTGCATTTGTCTGTTTTCCCACAAGTTCAATAGGTGTGTATAATCCACTACACTGGGCTCCCATTATTAACCTTTCACTTTTTGGTTTCAATTCACCTCTCTTTAACCATTCCTTTGTCAAATCTTGATTGACATGAGGTTGTTCCAGAAATTTCTGTCCTTGAAATGATATTTATGCCTTTTTCCACATTTCTTTCCTTATCATCTGACCCTTCTTATACCCTTTGTTTTGTTTTTGGCACATTCAATTACTGTCTGATTTTTTTCTACTTCTGGTTTCATTTCCGCTCCTCCTTGATACTGATATGCTTCTGCTAAAATAAACAGGGAAGTCATCTTAAGACTTTTCTCATGTTTTAAAACTTTCATTATGCTTGTATCTGGTGAGGTCAGCAGATTTGTATGCAGTCTCATAACTGCAGACAGTAGTGTAGCAAGGGTGAGGCTAAATGGGCAATCACCCTGGGTGCTATCTTGGAGAGGGCATAAATAAAAAAAAATAGTGTGTGTGTGTGTGTGTGTGTGTGTATATATATATATACATACATACATACATATATATATATATATATATATATATATATATATATATTTATTTTATTTTACATTTGTTGACCAGGAAAGTCATATGTGTGTGTGTGTGTGTGTGTGTGTGTGTGTGTGTGTGTGTGTGTGTGTATAAATATGTATATTGTTTTCCAGTTAAGGAAAGCAAGAGAAACTGCAAAAACATCATTCACAAACATCTAAGACTACAGACTACTTCTTGCCCTATTTCCATGTCATCTTGTGTTGGTGTCTATTTTAAGGATGCCATCTGTGCATTTTTTTTCCCCCGAGTCATCTGGGAAGGGCATTCTATATCCGGTTGTCCAGTTTTTGTCTTGATAATTTGGAATTTCACACTGTCCAGATTGTCCCAGCCTCACTTGTAGCTAATTGGTTGAATGTGGCTTGACAACTTAAAGATTTCTACCAATCAGAGTAAGGAAAATTAAGAATCCCAGACCCGCATGAATAAAAAGGTTTAATTACTATAAGTGATATCTGACTGTCATCCATTTTGTGGTTAATGAGGACAGGATTAATAATGTAGTTTTATCTTACTTTCTTTTTTTTTTTTTTTTGCCCAGAGAAGTGGCTGTTTTTGGAGGGACATAGAGAACTGACCTTTATAGGTCTTGTTCTGATTAGTATGGTGGTAGCTTCAAGACTTGAATTGCTGTAGGTTGCAGCACAACTTTAAGAGTAAGGTCCATTTTAATTTTCTTTTTAGTTCTCCTCTAGTTTGCTTCCTGTTATAACAACCGCTGCAAGTCGGACTTAATTGCTAACTCTTTGTGTGCACATGTCAGGTTAAACTTTAGTAGACTCTATCCACAAAATTAGGAGTAAAGGTTTGTGGATGGATGGATGTTTTTTAGGACAACAATAGCAAGTCATTCTTGTTTATTCCGGAATAGAAAGTTGTGGGTGGGAGAAGGATATTATATTGCAGGAAAGTGGAATTGTATAGGCAATATTAGGACTATTGTTTTTGAAAAATGATTTATAATTACTATATCCTTCATTTGAATATGGGTCCCTATTCATTTTCTACAATTGCTCCACATAGTTGTAAACAAAGACAGTCCAACAATGTAGGCATGTATTGCGTTCTTATCACTGAAGCCATGTTCAGTATTGTTATTTTAATGATGTAGCCACAGATTGTCTGCAGCGGTTTGTGGTATTGTGAGTTATATTTAGTAATCAACTTTTACTAAGCATAAAGTCTGTGCATTACTATAATGCACCTTTTCTAGAGCAAGCTTATTGTCTCTTTCTCACAGTGGAAGAATGGCCTCTCCTACTGAATCAGGGTGCTTTTGTTCGGAGGGGTGGAGTTCCATTTGTCATGCTTAGATTCTGTTTTAGTCTGAACAGAGAAAACATTCTTTGTTTTTTGAGAGTTTAAACACAGGAAATAAGTATGTATCCGAGGCCAGTAGGTTGAAAGAATGCAACTTGCTTTTGAACTTTCTGCAAAATAATAGTAGAAATACTTGTGTCATTTTAAGTGTACTGTTATTTTAGGCATTTATTATTTACTTAAGTATGTGCCCCATGATGTAAGTGCTGATCATATTGAGTATCTATTTATTAATTTATTGTATATTTTTACTAATAAAAAAATTCTTGAGCACAGTTTTAGACTACCCCATAATAAGACTGTTTTTTTGAACCACTGTAACATAATAAGCTAGGCTTGCTTATGGTAATTAGCAGCAATGTTTTATAGACACATTTCAGTTTGCTTTGCAAAGGGGCTTGGACATGTCATGGGATTGACATGATGAGGTCCTTATCGGAGAAAGTACCATGCTGTACAAAATTGGATCCTTGCTGGGGCATCATGTGGGAATTTAAGATTTGATAGGGTGTGTGCATGCCGCATAGAGAATTGTACATGAATATTGTAACAAAGATGGCAGCAACATGTGCACCTGCACTGTTAGACCTTAACTGCACCTGTCTGTGACCATGTTTGTACTCGCATGGTACAGCAGATATGTTTTTGTTTTAACATAGTTCCAAGATACATGTATTATTTTGAAATTTGCAGTAAGTTTCAGTAAAGTCTGACTACAAATGATACACATCTTAGCAACTTCATTTACAAAATAATGTTGGGATCAAATTGGCTATTGTTAGATTTGCAAATAAAGTTATTATTTTCCAAAAGTAAGCCTGCAATACAAAGACTTGAGAAGTACCTGAGGAGGTGTGACCCCTTAAGGACTGCAGGAAAATATATCATTCTTCTGGTAGCAGGAAAAAAAGTAAGTTGTCATCTTTCAGCAATAAGGTATAAAATGCAGCATAGCACATCTAGGCCCCATACCTCTCAAATGTACAGATTTTTGCAGACGGCCCAAATTTTTTACCCATATTTTTGGTTTGTTTTTCATACAATTGTGGATTTCTGGCAAATTAGTGACAAATCGTTAAAGACTGAAATTAGAAGATAATGATGCACATTTGAGTTTCAGACTTCAGACCCTTCAGAAAATTCATGCTAATGCAACACCTGTTATTCTATCAACTTCCTAAGTTTGTAAGAGGAATATTTAAAAATTGTCCCTATTTTTGGGCTTTTATCCAACTTTTATTTATGGCTTTGTCCACATTTCTTGCAGTAAGAGGTTGAGAGGTATGTTAGGCCCTCAGATCTTCTTGGGGCCCTGGTGCCTCCCCCATCCTGGCTGTATACATAGATTTTGTCAAAAACAGAGTATTTGAGGCTGGGAACACTGCAATCATTATTTCTTTAATTTTCCTCACAATTAAACTTCATAAAGTCAGTATAGCTTGTGTGATGCCTGAGTACAGTATGGTCATTGCTTGTTTAACTTTCTCACAAACATACCTTGATTTATTTTTATTTCTTTATCTGCATTTGTTGACCAGGAGAGTCCACTGGGCTGAAATGAGCCCATTTTCAATGGAGGCCTGGGGAGAAAAGCTCCATAAACAATATACAATAGAACAGAAATTTGTTGAACAAGTATTTACAAAGAGTGGCAAGCACCATAACATTTGTTTAACAAATATATACAAGGATTAGTTTATTAAACAAGTATTTTCAAAGAGTAGCAACCTTCTTAAACAAATAGTGGGTAATAGAAATTAGTTATGCAAGTATTTACAAGGAGTAGACGTTTTCTGAGAATAACAAACAGGTAACTCACATTGCACAATTGTATGGTTAGAAGCTATGAAAAGGAACCTTACTCTTGGCAGGTATCCAGTATAACAAGAGATGGACTGAAGAGACAGAATGCTATACAGTTATATAGTTATTTAATAACTATTAGACAGCTAGATTGTGTGATTAATCTCTACCCCCTCAAGAAAACAGCCAACACTCTCTGTCTGCCCTATATAGCAGAACAAAAATTATTATCCCTTAGTTAGCTATACTCTTTTTGTTTTTCTGTTTGTAGTTTCCTTTTAACTGTTTTTATCTTACTGCAAATACCTGTGTATATCTCACTATAACATCTCTTCCTTCTCTGTCTACACCTCTCCACCTCTTCTACTTACCTGCTGACTCTCACTGTGTGCTCCTCACTGTTTCCCTCCTGGCCTGCTGATTGTTTCTTGTGTTGACTGCCGTTTCCTGGCCCATCCCACTATGCTTGGGCTCACTTTGCTCCTCTCCCACCCACCCCCATATCATTTTATTTATACCTAACCAGCTAACCTATTCCACCCCTAACTCCACCCCTTCCCGTCTGCTAAAACATTCTAAACACCTTACCCTCCCCTACTTATCACATCGTAGTTTAGTTTGCTGCAAATCCTCCTTCTTCCTACATATCTCCTACTCTCCCTACAAGTTGTTTCACTTAAATTTTACTTCATCACTCTAACAGGTCCAACAACTTACTTTTCCTAGTCCCTTATCCACTCCTCACTCCATCCCAATCCTACTTCCCCACCTTAGGCCATGGCTATTGCAACCATCTCTATTTCTCTCTTGCCTCCATTACTTCTTCTTCTTATTCTTACATCTTGTACTACTCCATTACCACCTGTCCATAGAGATCCCACTAATCCCCATACTAACTGCTTCTCATATCTGCAGTACTCTATTACAATCTCCTCCTCTATATTTTCCATGAACATCCCTCTGCCTAAAATCAAACTTCTTCCCCCTAACTCTCTAGCATCTAAAACCAAGACTAAGTACTTGACTTACAACCCACTTAAATTCAAACTTTACCAGATTCATGTAGCCCTGCTACTGTCAGGAGACATACATTCAAATCTTGGGCCCATCCAACACCCCACCATGGATAACTACCATTCCCTACATAATAAACTCATCCTCTCCAAACAAACATATTTCCTTTTACTCTATGAACGCCCGTACTATTTTAAACAAAGTTAGCGAAATCCATGCCGGGAAAGCCTTCCACACTCCTGATGTCATCACCTTAACAGAGACTTGGCTAAAACCCCAAACCTCTGATAAAGATATTCTCCCCCCCTGGTTATAATATACTCTGCATAGGTCACCAAAACAAAAAAGGGGGTGGCGTAGCCATCCTCTACTCCAACCACCTCACCATTACAAGTATTATGAAACCTATCCCATCCTTTTCTCCTGCTGAACTACTTACAGCTAACCTTAAAATCAATAACCACACCACTATCACAGTAGCAGCCATCTATATTCCTCCAGAAGACAACATTCCTCTGCTCATAAATACTCTTTCATACTTTTCTCAACACATCCCCAATGAAACTGTCCTCCTTGGGGATGTCAACATTAACTGGTTAACTCTCAGTAATCCAAACTCTAATACTCATATTAATTTATATGGATTTGCACAGCTAATCTCCCAACCTACTCATACAAACAACTTTCACAAATCTAGTACTCTTATTGACTGGGTACTTGTATCTAATCCTTCCAAATATCATAACCCTGAAGCCTTACCAAACACCCTGAGCAATCACTCCCCTATAAAAGTGCTTAGGTTCACTCCCCACTTCTCAAAACCTCCTAGATTTATCACTTGCCGCAAACTGTCTAACTTCCATCCAGAAACCTTTAATCTCTTCTCACCTACTCAGGCATCTTTTAACTTAGTTGAAACATGGCTCTTCAACCCAACTCCCACTACAAGAAGAAGTCCTAGCTTTCAACTCCACCTTCCTTAGCATCTTAGACTCACTTGCTCCCCCTTGCAAAGTCCGAATTAAGTCCATCATATCTCTGTGGCTTTCAAAAGGCACTCATACCCTAATGATAACTAGAGACAAATTATGGAAAAAATGGTGACAAACTAAACTCCATAAACTAAGACTTGCAAAAATATAAAGAACTCAGAAATCTGACAAAAATAAACACATAAACAAAGATAAAAAGGACTTCTGTAACAAACCTCTCACACCCCTAAAATCTAATCCTAAAAACTTCTGGAACTCTATTAACCAAATATTACATCCTAGTAATCTTAACTCCCTCAATCCATGCCCAGACAAGACATCTGAAGAAACTGCCACTATCGTCAATACCTATTTTATCGATTCAATATCTAAGCTACTGAACCCTAACCCAAACTCCTCTACTACTAACATCTCCAACTTTTCTGAACCTACTCCTAATACTATCTCCTCAAATACCTTCTCCCTCAAACCTGTACCTACTAGCTACATCAAAACTCTACTCTCTAAATTAAAACCATGCTCAGCATCGGCTGACAATATTCCTTCCACTTTTCTTCTACTAGCAGCTGACTCTCTTGCTCTCCCTGAATCTATCCTAATTAATCACTGTATCTCTGAATCTAAACTCCCTTCCATCTGGAAACAATGTTACACTCTACCTATACACAAAGGAGGTAGCTCCTCTGATATCTCCAACTTTAGACCTATTGCTATCCTCTCGCCTCTCTAGTTATGCAGTATCTAATATAGGAAAATCTGCTTACACCCACTCAACACGGCTTCAGACTCAAACATAGCACCACTACAGCTATATTATCCTTCCTCAACACTGTCTCTATAGTCATGGATGACCATAAACTTATTTCTTGCCCATTCTTGGACCTCTCAAAAGCTTTCAATACTGTCTCACACTCTCTTCTGTTGCACAGACTGCATAACCTCAATTTCTCCTCTGGTACAGTTGCATGGTTCTCCAGCTGCCTAACTAATAGATCTCAATCAGTGAGATGGCACTCTGCACTCTCCCTTCCTCTCCCTGTAAAAATGGGTGTACCTCAAGGGTCTATCCAAGGGCCTTTACATTTTAATATCTTTACCAATCAGCTCTATACCTCCTGTCCTCAGCCAACGCTCCCTCTAATCTCTTCTCACCTACTCAGGCATCTTTTAACTTGGTTGAAACATGGCTCTTCAACAACCAGCTCATTCTTAACCCTAAAAAACAAAGCTGTTACTCTTCCTACCTAAAAAGTTCAACAATATTAAACCCTCCTTCTCCATACAGTCCCTTAATAACACTCCCATTCAGGTAGAATCCAGCACTAAGCTCTTAGGCGTAACCATCGATGATCAGCTTAAATTTGACTTGCATGTAAATAACTGTATCAAAAAGACTCATTCAAAACTAGGGCTCCTTTACCATAACAAGAAATTCCTTACCTCTGAAGCCAAGATTTCTCTCTTTCTTACCTACCTTCTACCCAGTCTAATGTACAATTCTCAAATTCTCACAAATCTTAACTCAGCACTCCTGCTCAAACTCAAATCTACCTACAACAAGGTAGCTAGATTTGCTGCCCAACAAACCTACAAATCCCATCACTCTCTCTCTCTAAAACACCTAAACTGGCTTGAATTATCCCACCAGCTTCTTCTCTCTCAGCTCCAGATCATCCATGCTATCCTATACAAGCCTTCCTTCTGCCCAGCACTATCCCCTCTCATCTCCCACTATTCTCCCTCCAAACCTCTCCGAAGCTCTAACCAAGACCTACTACAAATCTACAAACCTCAGTCTAAATTTGGATGCAACATGTACAGCTATCACCCCACTATTGCCTGGAACAGACTCCCACTAGAAATCAGGATGCTTACACAACCTAAACAATTTAAGACAGCCACCAAAGAGCACTTTAAAAGTCACTGGTCCTGCCACTGCACTCTCCCTCCGTAAACATCCCCTGCTTCCCATACCTTAATCTACTTTCTGCCCTTAACTCGCTCTTCTCACTAGCTCTCTCTAATCTTCCTTGACTACTCTTTCTACTCTCTTCTAAAATCTATTAAGCAAATCGCCTCACAGAAACATTCTATTGTAATTGTCTTGCCTTCGTGCAACTACATTATGATAAAACTGGGTTTTTGTAACCAGTCCAAAAACTATATTCATCTTAATGACATATTTCTTTTTATACATCTTGAAATAGCTTTGCTATACTCCTGATTATTGACACTGTATAACATTGTATTGCTACTTAGTGCCTTGTAATAATACTGTAACATTGCTGTTTAATGATAATTTATAATGAAAATTGTATAATATGTTGGAGCTATTTTCCCCGGGCCACTGAAAAAGGGCTCTTCAGCTCAGTCGGACAATCCCAGTCAACTAATGTAAATGTAAATTACCAGTATTAGCAGGATACATATAAATCTTTCACCCCAGAATTTTGCATCTATGCCATTCCTCAGAAATTAGTTGGAAAACTACCATGAAACTAGACATAAAAGAAAACTAAGGTCCCAGTTTAGGGGATATGCTATAAGGACTTGAGTTTTCTTTTTTGAAATTTCTAAAATTACCAGCTAAAAACTAGCAAAACCACTCCACCCGCACATATAGTTAATTTTAAGATCATTCATTTACTTGCCTTACAGCTTGTCTAAGGACTGTGTACTGTCTAGAATCAACAAGCTGAAAATTAGGATTCATGTTCCCTTTTTTCACAGTTGAGCATCATTTACTAGAGAGGTGGCTATGTTTTAAAGGTAGGAGTAAGGAGGCATGCTATGTAACAAATTGAACTATATTACTGTGTTCTCTTTCTTCTTCCTCTTTCATCCCAGTCTAGCATCAGAGGAGTGCACATACGGTTTCTGTCTTTTTTGGGGTTAGGGTGAAAAGGTATGCTGTGCAGATGTATGTTGAAATTTGACTGTGAATGTTTGTTCTTCCACTTTCATCCCAGTCCAACACCAGAGGGGTATAGTGAACATGACTATTTCTTAAGTGTTGGCGAGGCAGGCACTGTTCCCATATATGACTTTATGTACCTTCACAAGCATTTGTCATCTCAGTTTATGTAACTACTTCTCAGTTGCTCAGCGACTATTATTATTATTACTTTAGTTTTGTCTACAGATCTAGATGCCTTTTAGGATTTTTCAGTTACTGATACCTGCCAGTCTTGATAATGAGCATTGATCTTAAAATTAACTATATGTGTGGGTGGGGTGGTTTTGATAGTTCTTTAGCTGGCAATTTTAGAAATTTCATAAAAGAATTATTCTGCATTACTCTGCTGAGGACATAACTTTCTTGACACTGTAGTTAAGAAGGATGAGCTAGGCAGCATTTGCACTAGTACGTATAGGAAACCCTGTAAGAAGTACAACATCCTATACAACACTAGCATGCACTCCAGGCACATTCCAAGGAATGTGGTTAAAAAACAGGTGCTCAGAGTAATGAGACTGTACACAAATGAAACTAAGCTGGAAGAAGCTCTGGATACTTTTTGTACAGAGTTGTTAGAGCATGGTTACAAAATAGGGGTCATTGAAAGGGCTATTAATGAGGTTAGATCTGCCACTGGGAATGAGATTAGAATCTATTTCTCTGACGCCCTGGACCAATGAGCTAAGGAGAAATGTTTACCTGAAGGCAATGTAAACAGGGTAACTTTAGCATATTCAAGTAACTAACACCATTTGTGATGTGGTGAAAAAGAACTGGCCAATACTTATGACGGACCCAAGTCTAGGTAATGTGGTTGGACCCCATCCACGATTCTCTTTTAAAAACAATAAAACCCTGAAGCAACATATCTGCTATAGACAGAACTATATAGACAGCGTACATTCTGAAAGGAGAGGTATGTATGCATGTAGATTGTGTAGTGCCTGTAGGCATGTATGGATGGTTACCTCTGTTATACATCCTAGAACTATGAGAAAGATTGAGTTTAACTTTTATGCTGACTGCACAGATAAGAACACAGTTTATTGGGCACAGTGCATCATATGTGAAGGGTTCTACATTGGGAAAACCAATCGAATGTTGAAAGAAAGAGTACTTGAGCATAGTAATGATATGCACAATAGGAAAGAAAGCAATGCGTTAGCCAAACGTGATGGAAACAGACGATACCCATCGATTTAAGTTTTTAGTTCTGCATAAAGTTGGTTCATAGGTTCATAGGTTGGTACTAGGCTACTGGGCCTAGGGCCCATACAAGCCCAGCCAAACAATTCCCCGGATATTTCTTCCCACAATATTTACTTCCCTGGACCCCAGTCTAGACTGATGTGATCCCCGGGGTGAATTTCCTATCTCCCATCTGGTCGTCAAGGTTCCTTTTGAAGAGGGACAAGGAGGTGCTCTGCTTGACATGTATGGGCAGTCTGTTCCAGATTATGGGGAGTCTCTGGGTCAAGAACCTATCTCTCCAGCATGTTTTGTTCATTGTGATGACAAGGTTTAGATCCCTGGAGCGTGTGGCTCTGAGGGACTGGGATTACTTTAAGTGGGGCATGTCCAATAGCTCAGGGTTTGACATGGCCTTGTATGTTAAGCAGAGATCACCTCTGAGTAGACGATATGCCACAGAGTATAGCTGGAGTTTTTTTACATGGCCAGCATAGGGCATCTGCTTTAGGTCTGTGATTATTTTAGTGAGGTATTTCTGTGGCCTTTCCAGCAGTTGCAGATATCTTGTGAGGTACAAACCAAACAGGGTGTTGTACCCTATAATGGGTCTAATGAGGGATGAGCACAGTGGGACAATGATCTCCTTTTTTCTGGATGAAAAGCCCTTAGTGATGAGGTGTGCCACATAGAAGGATTTCCTGACTGTTGTGGCGATGTGGTTATCGAAAGTGAGACCACTGTCCACCTGTGTCCCTAAGTCTCTCATCACACTTTCAGTGTTTAGTGTACTGCCACCTATGTGGTAATTTATGGGTACATGGTTTTTCCCAAAGGGGATAACTATATATTTCTTGGCATTAAGCTTGAGCCCATGGCTCTGGCACCAAGCATCTGTTTCTGTAAGGCCCTTTTGTAGAATATACACATCATTTGGGGATTCAATAATGGCTCTCAGTTTGCAGTCATCTGCAAATTTTGTTAGCCAGAGTCCCTTAGTGTTGGCCTGTAATTCCGAGAAGTAGATGACAAACAAGAGTGGTCCCAGAACTGAACCCTGAGGTACTCCACTTGTCACTTGTCTGGAGCTGAATTTGGAGTCGGCTACTTTTACAGTCTGGGTTCTGTCAGTAAGCCAGTTGGCAACCCATCGAGTGACATAGGAATTTATGCCCAGCTTAGTAAGTTTATCTATGATTCCAGAATGGGGGATGGTGTTGAAGGCCTTGGCGAGGTCCAGATAGCCTGTGTGGACTGCCTTACCCTTGTCTACAGCTCTGGAGACTGATTCAAAGAAATCAATCAGGTTCACAAGACAAGATTGGCCCTTCATGAACTCAAACTGGGTGGGGTCCAGTGTTTGAAGGTTGCCAATGTCTTTGTTTATAAGTTCCATGATAATGCATTCCATGCCCTTGCAGATCAGGCTCGTCAGACTGATGGGACAGTAGTTCCCGCGATCCAAGGTAGATCCCCCCCCTTGTGGAGTGGGTTAACTGTAGCTGTGCGCCACTCAGTGGGCACGAATCCTAAAGTGAGGCTATGATTAAACATGACACTTAGATGAGGTACCAGTTCATTTTGTAGTTCATGTAGTACACAGCCTGTGATGTCATCTGGTCCTATGAATGCTGTATTCTTAGCTTTGGAGAGTGCGGTTTCTACCTGTGTGGCCATGATTACCAGAATTTGGCAATCTTTTGGTACTGAGATGGACCCTTTAGGGGGTGAGAGGGGGGGGTGAAGTTGGCACTAAATTGATCTGCCAGGATATTGGCAATATCCTTGGGATCAGTATATTTAATGCCATTCTGTTGTAGCTCAGAACAGATCAGAGCATTACCATTTAGATTCTTGACATAACTATAGAATACCTTGTGGTTGTCTTTGGAATCTTTGGCAATTTTATTTTCGTAACTAGCTTTGGAGGATTTTATGAGGGATCTCAGCTTCTTACTGAGGCTGGTAAGGGAGTATTACTATTATTGGTACTAATGTAGGAGGAGGTGATATAGCTAATGAAACAGAATACATTGAGTTAAGATGGATTCTTGACCTGAGGGCTGCTGTACACCCAGGTCTAAATAGTGCTGTGTCTTTTAAACATGCACTGAAGAGGAGAGGATTGCATCATTAATTGCACCATGTGAATTGACATCTCTTAATTGTATGGCTGGTTATTTGTATATAAAGTTTTTAAGTGTTTTATTTTTTATTGTCTGAAGAAGCGAGTAAGCTGCGAAAGCACTCACCAGTTTGTTTTTTGTGTACATTTATTATTATTAAAACTGTTTTTACTCAATGTCAGCCTTTTGGGTGTCCATTTTTAGAGTTTTCAGTACTAGTTTTAGACTTTTAAAGTATTATTTACTAAGTTTTACACACATTTGTTCATATTTTATTGCCAATCCTTCATCAATTCTTGACTTCCTTCAGTTATTGACTTTCTTTTGCTGCCCTTTTCTTCTATTGCCATATTTACCTTGAAATACAGTCTCCATGGAACCCGAAAACACCCCTGGCTGTATCTTACATGAACTTAGGCATGAGCTCTCAGCTCCATTAGTCACCCCATTCAACCAAAGCCTGTGCACCAGCTTCATTCCAGCTGAATGGAGGACAGCCACTGTCATCCCTCTACACAAAGGTGGAGTGTCCACTGACCCAGGCAATTATAGGCCCATCAGCCTAACTAGCCTGATCTGCCGGCCATGGAACGCATTATCATGGACCTTATAAACAAGGACATTGGCAACCTCCAAACACTTGACCTCACACAGTTTGGTTTTGTCAAAGGGAGATCATGCCTGTTAAACTTGGTCGACTTCTTTGAAACAGTCACCAAAGTCATGGATGAGGGGAAGACGGTGCACACCACCTACCTTGACCTAACCAAAGCCTTTGACATTATTCCCCACTCAGGCATAATAGATAAACTCACCAAGCTTGGCATCAACCTGTATGTTACCAGATGTTAGCTAACTGGCCCTCTGATAGAATCCGCTCAGTCAAAGTAGGGGAAGCCACCTCTAGTAGTAGACCCGTAATGAGTGGTGTACCACAAGGATCAGTCTTGGGGCCTCTACTGTTTGGGATATACTTTTCTGAGGTGCAATCCAAAACCAGTGGTCTGTGGCTGACCATGTTTGCAGATGACTGCAAGCTGGGCGCTGTCTTAAATTATGCTAGTGATGTGAACATCCTCCAAGAGGGCCTTACCCAAACTAATGACTGGTGCCAGAAGCATGGCCTCAAACTGAATGCCAAGAAATGCATCATTATCCCCTTTAGGGAAAATGTCATCCCCACTAATTATCACATTAATAACAACATACTAAGCATGCAATCAGTCGTGAGGGACTTGGGCACCCAGGTTGAGAGCAACCTGACTTTTGACCACCATGTTTCCTCGTTATATGGAAGGCTTTCTACATGGCCCACCTCATAAATAAGGGTATTTCATCCAGGAACAAGGAGGTCATAACATCCCTGTACTCTTCCCTTATCAGACCCATTATCGAGTACAATGCCCTTTTTGGCACGTACCTTGCGAAGCACATGCAGCAGCTGGAGAGACCGCAGAGGTTCTTGACCAGGAAAATCCAGGGTGTCAAACACCTATCCTATGCAGATAGGCTAAAAGCCCTGTCCCTCTGCTCATTCTCATACAGACTGCTCAGAGGTGACCTGTGTCTGACACACAAGGCCATTTCAGACCCAGCCTTGATGGAGTTGCTGCATATCCATAAGACAAACTCCACTCATGCAACCCACACTCAAGGCCTTAACCTGGATCTGTGACATTAATAGAACTTGTTGGCAGGATAGATTTGTGTCCCAAAGACTCCCCTGTCTGTGGAATAGACTCCCTCTCAATATCAAGCAGAGTACCTCTCTAGCTGTCTTTAAGAGGAACCCGGATGACTGGATGGGAAACAGAAAATATACCCCTAGGATCCCAGGGGCAACAGGTGCTGAGTTTGAGGAAACATGGGTGAAATTCTTGGCTAGGCTTATAAGGGCCTCTGGGCCAATAGCCTAGTATCATCCTATGAACCTATGAACCTATAAAAGTTTACTAAATTGACCATTTGGGCATAGGAGGATAATATGCTGATAAATAAAGTGTGGAGCTTTTCTCCCCGGGCATCCGCTGAAAAAGGATCTGCACCCAGTCGGAATTTCCCGGTAAACAAATGTAAATAAATAAATAAATAAATAGATAAATATATCAAAAACTAAGCACATGAGATCTGGGACACATAAATTAAAAGGTGAATATTTAATACTGCACACAGTGATTGAAACTGTAGATTCATTTAAGGACCTGGGTATATGGGTAGATCCAGCTTTGAGTTTTTCTAATCATATCAGCCAATCAGCTATTGATAGTTATAGAACTATAGGTTGTATAAAAAGATTTATCATGTCTAGGAAACCAGAAATTATGAATTCATTGTTTGTTGGTTACATTAGACCGAAACCCGAGTATAGAATAACAATATGGAAACCTTATACGAAAACAAGCATGAGTAAACTGGAAAGTGTACAGTGGAAATATACCAAGGGCATCCATAGATGTGAAAATTTAAGTTATTATGAAACACTAAAATACCTGAGCTTGTACAGTGTCTCTTACATTTATCTAAGAGAAGATGTTATTCAGGTATTATAGGGCATTTAGAAACAACTACCTCTGGGAATGTTTGGGGTTATCAAACCATGCTAGAGAATCATCAGATAACCTTTGTAGAAGATTCTATAGGAGTGAGAAGTGTACTAATTGGTTCTCTGAGAGAGCTGATGAATGGAACAGACTAGAAAATTACATTAAAGCAAGTACTAGTTTAGAGATTTTTAAGAACAGCCTGGACACATATTATGGGAACAAGTGTTTTGGTATACTGGCATGCCTGAAGGGCATGAATGCCTTTGCTTAAAATATTTGTATGTACGTATGTATGTAATTTCCAAATATTTTTACACTCTGTCTTGCATACATTCTTTTATGTCATACTTTCTTGGTGCTGCAGCTTTCCTGCTTTAAACATCATATATCATCTGAGAAAGATTTAACCGCTTGCAGTTGTTCTTTTAACTCCTCATCTAATGAACTATATTGTTTTAAGTTGTCCAAAAAAGCAGATGGGAAGTTTATAAACAAGGTTGTTTTTTTGGGAGCCAAATTGTAACCATGGCCTAATCTATTAAGTAAACAGCTTAATGGGTTAAGGGCAAGACAAAAAGCAGTGACAAAGAATCACCTTGGAGTAGCCCCCTTGAATTTTTATCCCTGGGATAATAACTTGCCCTTTGTCATTGCTTAGCTGCAGAGTTGGTTGTTACTGTTTCATAATTGCTGTAATGTAATTGAGCAAGGTAGTATGTATCCTACACATTTGTATGCATTTTGTTATCCATGAATGTGGGTTGATGTCAAATGCTTTTTTTGTAATATTACAATTACA
This sequence comes from Protopterus annectens, assembly GCF_019279795.1. NCBI lineage: Eukaryota > Metazoa > Chordata > Ceratodontiformes > Protopteridae > Protopterus > Protopterus annectens. The sequence continues at coordinate 534,895,102 of NC_056740.1, read as the reverse complement.
ATTCTGGCACCCTGGTTGTTGGCTTAGTGATTTAGCTGTTAATGAGCTGTTTCCTGTGGTCCAGTGGTGCAAGGTTTGATTCCATCAGATTCCATTGCCTGTGTAACTCTATGGAAGTCACAGCTTCCAGTCAGAGTGTGTAAAGGGTTCATGGAAATCAGTGCTCTACTCTGGAAAACAAAATAATAATTCTGTTTTATCGTTTTATTTAGCAATAAATGAGTCTTTATTCCATATGACTTTCTTTTGTTGCCCTTATGTTCTATTGCCATAATAATTTTTTTTTCTAAATGACTAAATTCTATCAGCATCAGTTCCAGTGTATAGTTTGTATGTCATTGGTAGGCATCTTATTAATCTATAGTTTTAATCTATAGTTTTTAGGATGGCTTGCAGGTTCACTGTTAAGGACTGGTATCCTTTCTTCTGTTGTTAAATAGGTCGGTGTCTGTTCAGGATAATTCTTATTTAGGGCTAAATCTTTGTGCAAAGATGATAGTACTTTTAGTCAAAAGGTATGTACTGCATCTGGGCCTTAGGAGCTTTTCATAATTTTATTTCCATTTTTCTGGCTGTTATTTCATCCCATTTCCTATCCTCTGCATTATAAGTCCTTACTGTTTCTTTTCATTTTTCTATCTATTCAGAATCTTTATTATGTTCCACAGGGTCTTCATAAATATATCTCCAAAATTTGTCTATTTCTTCTTTTTTTAGTGGTGTTTCTATTTCTTTTGCCTTGTTTCCAAGTTCTCCATAAAACTTTTGGGGACATCAATGAGTTGCTTGCTTTGTATTTTTCTTTTATATTTATCTCTCACTACAGCTTCCATCCTTTATAGCATATGTAGTGATGTGTGAAGCACACTGTGACTTACTGTGACTTGACCATGCACTGCCCAGCATAGACTGCCATGAACACTGAATGCACAATGTATTTTGTGTGTGATACTGTAGCATGACTGTGTGCTTGTTGTGGTGTGTAACTGTTGATTAGATAATAGTGCCAAAGCTTGGTCCAACCACAGCCATACCATGGGCCTTGCCCAGTTGTTTCCTCAGTATCATATTGTGTAGCATAGCACAAACCATGACCAGCTTGTAGTCTGTAGCAGGGGAGTACTGCATTGCCCACTCAAATGTGCTGACACAACAAAAGTGTTCATTCAGCAGGCTAAATGCACATTTTGTGGTATTCCCTGGCTGTTCATGTGTAAAAATGTATTGAATTTCAATTATACTTTCCTGATTGTGAACAGGTGTTATAAGCCAAGTTTCCAAGGGGGTACCCAGCATCACCTGCAACATATGACAAACTTATGTTTGGAAGGACTGATGCATTTGTAACACTATTAGTACACATTTATTCTCCCCTCTGTTTCTGCACTTACCCTAGATGCCCTTTTGGGAAGTTACCTAAATGGAAATGGGGGTTTTGGTGATATGTGCCATAGGTGATAATCATAAGAACTGCTTAGGTAATGCACACACACACACACACACACACACACACACACACACACACACACACACACACACACACACACACACAAAATTAATAATGCTTTCTAGTGCATTGCACAATACCTGGAACATCATAGAATGGTAGCCTTTCCTACTGATATACTTTTGTGAGTTTGGACTTAGGACTTTATTGCCACATGTGTGCAATCTATGGCAACTAGTACCTGAGGGAACTGTGCAATGCCATAGAGGCTATGTATAGTGATAGTATGCTCTTTTGCTGTCTCAGAGAACCAGATACACCCATTCACCTGCCGAAACATAGTATAAAGGAATGTAGAAAGTATTTTGAGACTGATGCCTGTGTTCACTAACATAGATAGGGTTGGTCAAAGGGAGCAACTACCTCAGTTGCAAGGTATTGGGAGTCCAATCAGAAGATGCCAATTAATTAGTAGTGCAGAAATGAATTTAAATACTAACACTTTTCTGCAACAATGAAGAACGTTAGCACTTCATATGTGGTATAAATTGTAGCATGTTTATAGTTTAAAAAGCAGAAGAATTCCTTTTTTGTTTTGCTCCACAGCTGAATTAAGGAACAGGGTGCAGGAATAAGCTCCGTCTGGCTTCTGAGATCATGGATGCCTTTTTTTTTTCTTCTTAACTTAGATGGGTGCTAGATCAGGGAATGGCACAGGGTGCCAGATGATCTGGCTTTGGCTCTGCCTATGTTATATTTAATGTGCACCAAGTCAGTTTCTTTAAGGTCCCAGTATGTAGAATAATGAGTGTTTTACTTACCTTTGTCTCCATAGCAACAGGATTGGCATGCATTCCGGCAGATTCTTCAGGTGGGCAGTAAATGTCAATGCCCCAATCTGCACAACATTAATTGACTCTCTCCTTTTCAGTCATGTTGTAGTTAGTTATCCAGTGCCTATTTAATTTTCATTCCTGCCATCCATCATATCACACTATTGGAGGAGATCTGCCATTGCCAACTACAGTTAAGTACTCTTATGTAATCTATTATGCAGATATTTTCTGCTTGCTCTGAACTTTTGTAGAGTTGTGCAGACTGGCCACAGTTCTCCAGATGGAGCAATGAATCATGACTTGATTTGACTATATGCATTTCTATATCATTGCAACCTCAACTGAATACACACACTTTCATTTGCAACTTAGTATGTAGTCATTTGCACTCATAGTATAATCTGCATTTCTGCTCATTACATGGCTGCAGAACTTGTTTCTGTGAATTGCCCCAACCTGTGTGGGGACACCTACTGTACAAGTATCTGCTGTATAGTATGCAACCTACTCATTAACTGATTTACAGATACATTACAATTATCATCACTGACATCTTTTAACTGTAGTTCAAAGCTTGTTTCATTAATCTTGGAAGGTGTTATATAATATATCTGTCACTTTTTTTTACAACTAGAATTTATTTTTGGTATTAGGTTTCCAGACATGGTGCCAGTTCATTCAGTGGTATATAACATCACAGACTTTTAACTGTAATAAGATCAGATATTGCATTGTAGAACAGACAGGAATCACCTGTAAGTAACCTGTGAGAAATGGAATATAATAAAAGATTCCTGCAGCATACATGAGTAGTTCATGACTTCCAATTTTTCTATAAAGGAATCATTGCATCTCTTTTTTTAAGCTGTTTTAAGCGACTTGCTGTATTAAATAATGGGTCATATCACTGACCTCTGATGTGACACAATAATATCCATGGAGTGTCTAGACATGTTCTTTAGAATTAATTGGTCTACAGAATATGATTTCTGACTTTACTACCAAATGTGGCATGATTCATTTTATTTGATCATTGGTTTGCAATCATATTGTATGTCCTTTTTTCCAAGTCTCATGATTTTACAATTACTGATGTTAAATATGAGGTCAGTAGTAATGTAACAAGTCTATATTTTCATGAACTATCTTGGAGAACTTTGCATGTTTTCTTAAATCATTTACTCAATATGCAGTAATCAGCATGTATGGCTACCTATGACCCATTTCCAACATCATGCAAAGCATAAACAACTAAGTACTGCCATGTTTAGCTCACAAACAGAAAACATGAAGACAGTGTATCAGAAATGTTCTGTATTACTTTTTATTGGACCAACATATTTTTCCACACTGACATTTTTCAAGTGTCGTATTTATCCAATAGGAAATATGTACTTCCTTTTCTGGTCACAAGTGGACATTTAGGTACTGTATCTAACCTCAGTAACTTAATAATTCCTGAAGAAGGGCTTTTGCTAACCTAAAGGCTTGAGGAATTGCAAAAAGTTATGTTGGTCCTTCTAAAAATATTGTATCAAGTCTGTTTTCCAGTGTCTTTGTGTACACATTCAAAGCACTAGGGCTAACCTAAGTTAGGATGGAGAAGTAACCTTCACCCTGACTTATTGTTTCTTGTGTGTGAGAAATATTTTCCCATTGAATTATGCATAGATTCACATGTAATACTTTTAATTTGTCAAATATTATTTTTGTGAAGTATTGAATATCTTAATAAGGTACAGATAAGTAGCAGGCATTCTCAGAACTTCACCAAATTCTGCTGTTTTATATTCAAGGAATATCATAAAATTTAAAAGGCAAAATCTTCCTTTGTCAAGCCCACATTCCTCCATGTGTAGCTGAAGCAGGTTTCCTTTCTCATCTTGGATAAGTTCTATTGTAATTCCCTCCATGGATTTAGGAATAATACCATGCAGGCTGGTAGGCCTTAAATTGTTTGGGTTGGAGGTTACAATCCATTTGTGAATTTCTACTGCTACAGCTTGTACCCAAATATTAGGGATATATGTATAAGCTAATAATTTATTTGACAAAACTGTTGTAATCTTCATAACTTTTTCAAGTACATTTACTGCATCATACCATAATCTACTGATAACATGTTGCACTAACATAATTATATGAAGTAGAATAATTTAATCATTCAGTGTCTGGGCAGTTAAAATTCTTCTTAAAACTTTGTTTAATTGTTTTTTAAGATTTTGGAGTTTTAATCTGAAAGGCAACATTCTCTGTAAGGCAAATAAATAGTGTATTGTAGGTTCCTATGATATTATATTCAATATCACCGATGCTTTCTATTGAATGAACAATTTTTAGTCCCAAAATATTTTTGGTTTCTTGTTTTTTTGTGATCTTTTTCAAAGATTGAATTATCACCATGTATCCCATCAGAACTCTAACAAAAAATGTATACCATGAAATGTGATATGCATTTGTAATAATATTTACTGATCGACATCCTCCAAAAACAAGAATGTTTCTAAATCAACAATTTTATTGTTGACACTTCTCTCATTTAACAAAGCCAGCATCATCTCTGATTTTTTCAATATTTTAGTTTTGGAATTTGAACAGGCCTAAAAACAGAATAGGGACAGAATTTTTCTCATTTAATATCCGTACTCAAGTGTGACTGACACCAAGTTCCCTTCCTATAAGACCATGTCTTTAGCCATTAATTCATTTCAAAAGTATCTTGGTGTACTAGTTCCACAAAAAAAGGTGGGGACATTTTGCAAAGTACATGCATTTTTCATTTGTTTTTGAAGATGTTTAATAATACCTCCACATCCGGTTGCAAATCCAAGACAACATATTGTCCAGTCCAATATGTTGACTGTCCAGATCATAGCTATCTTTACTCTTTTTAAACTTAATTGAGATTTTCCATATTTTGGGTAAAGATGCACACTTTAATAAACTCTTTACAAAGTCCAGTGAGGTATGTGTCTGCTTTAAACATAGTACTAGGATTTTTTTGGGGTTGCCAGGTTGCAATGCTGGCCTAACAAGCTTTTAAGTCTGGATTCTCTTAATTTTATTTCCAGGTATTTTGATATTCTGTACTCTCCGTATTGCTATATTATAGGGAATATACCTTTGTGGTTTACTGCAGTTACCTGATATGTGAAATGTGTTAACACTGATGAGGTTTAAGTTTTCTCCAGTTTAATGGCTTCTGGTTGATCAGGTGAGACTTTTGTTAAATGCATTCTTCAGAATCTCTGTGTATGATGTGGCAGGTGTCTGTATAGTCCTAGGATTGGGGTGATGCTTTGAGTTTAACTTCAACATTCTGAATATGCTTAAACTTTCCAAAGATTTTAATATCAGATGAAGAAGAATATATTTTCTGTGAGCATGAAGCAGTTCTTATATTGACTGCCATAACCATTGTTTTTCAAGTCTTTGAAAGTCAGTTTATGAGGTGTCTCCATACATAATCATAATCCTTCCTAAGTAAAACAGAATTCAGAGAAATGTGTACTGCTATTTAAAACTCAGTTTTACTTTTGTGAAATGACCACTAAAATGGTAATATTTTTTTAAATAGTGTGCATTCCATGCTATGTTTTAACAGCTGCTGGCAGTGACAGATAGTGTTACTAGCTGGAAAATTTAAAACTGACAAGGAAAGTATTTAAACCTCAATGTATTTGAGTGTACAACTATTGCCCTTAAAGATATGAATGGGAAGGTAAATAGCATTTGATTGGTTTAAGGGAAAGACCTTCACAATACCATCTTGTAGTGATGACAGGTTCATTGGTAAGTACTAGACTAGTTGCTCTTGTAGACCATTTTAAGCCTATCCAATTTCCATTTTAATACTTAGTGAACATATTGCATTTGGTGTTAGCCTTACCCATCCCATGGTTGATAATTATATATTACCCCTAATAAGAAAAACTGAAATCATACCATATATAATTTGAAAGGATCCATGCATGGGATAAAATATTTAGTATCTGCATCTATCTATTAATGGTGCAGGGGGGCAGGGGGCAGCCCTGGGATAAATTTTCTATTACTCATCCATAGATCCAAGTTGCATTTGAATGTGGACAGGGTTGAGCTTTGTTTTACATGGATGGGAAATCTGTTACAAAGAAGAAGATATATCCTCTGGAGATATACACGTCCCTCCAAACCATTCTATTGATGTTACAGAAGAGGTTTAGATCCTTGCGTCATATATTTCTGAAGTCATTTGACTTCCTGATGTGCAGTAAGTTCATTGGGTTGGAGGATGGCTTGTATGGCAGACACAGGTCACCTCTAAGTAGTCTATAGGATACAGAGTATAGTGAAAGATCTTTGAGATGACCCATGTAAGACATGTTGTTTAGGCCTTGTATGCATTTAGTAAGGTATCTCTTTGGGTGTTGCTGTTGTTGCATGTGCCTGGACAGATACATGAATATCTGAATTGGTAAAGAACATTATACTGAATGATGGCTGAGTAAAGGGGGACAATTACATTTGTAGATCTAGTCACAATCCTTTTATTTATAAGGTGTGCAATACAGGAGGATATTCTTATGATAATGTACACATGTTGGTTAAAGGTTAGGTCATTGTCCACATAAGTTCCCAAATCAACTGTTAGGGAAGTATTGTCAATGTGGTAAGTTCCCTGGGATACATGACTTCCCAAGGGATACAGCAATGCATTTTTTGGCATTTAGTTTCAGTCCTTAATTCTGGCACTAGTTATTTGATTGATACAAACCTTTCTGCAGGGGATTCAATAATTGCTCCTAGCTTGCAGTTATCTGCAAACTTAATCAGCCAGAGCCCTTTGGTATTAGCTTTTACTGGTGACTGGTCTGTTTGTAGAGGTAGCTTCCTATGTTTTTATATCCTGCATCCTATATGTGAGCCAACTTTATTACTATGCCCACATGGAGGATTGTGTCAAAAGCCTTGGCCAGGTACAGATATGCAGCGTGTGCTGTTTCACCTACTTCCATTGGTTTGGTGACTTTTCTAAAGGAGAAAAAGGGTCTTGTATATTTAAGTAACATAAAGTGCAACCAAATAAAAAGCCACTGGACTTAATACTATAACAGAAACAGGGTGATTGAATTAGGTATCATCTCACAGCAGTGTGCTCTGGCAATACTCTTAAGCAAATATTGAATCGGCCTTTTTTACCTTAAAACAGGGGCATACCTAGGGCAGGGCAAAGGGAGTTGCTGCACCAGGCTCAGAGTGTTAGATGCACACTGAACACTTACTGATGGGAGTGGTATTACAGTACTAGCATTCAGAAATGAATGCCGATACTGTATTTGCAGTCATGGTTGAAGTGCTGAAGCACTTTGTGTATGGTATTCTAACTGCAGTAATATACTTGTTACATTTGTAGTAAACAATTTGTTACAATTTTAAGCAGAACACTTTTTTTTCTGTTCCTTCAGAGTTGAGAGGTTGCCAGATCAGAGAACTGCACTGTGCACTAAATAAGCTAGTAACAAATTTGCCTTAAAAGACTATCTGGTCAGTCTTGAATGCAACTTGAATGATGCAGCAGACAGGTATAGTAATGTCTACTGCTGCGGTCACTTTTTAAGCCATAAAAATGGTCACAAGAAAAAGTCACAATGATTTTGCTATGAATGCACACAAATGTGATCAGAGGCTCGCAAGGTGTCAGTAGTTTAAAAATAATGTTTATGGGACCTCTTACAACACTCTGGGATCAAAGTTTACACCATGGTGAACAAAAGGGAAATAGGTAGGTTTGGAAAAAAACTTAATATATTTTCCTTTCTTTCATTGTCTTGTGAATATGGAAAGTGAAAACATATTTTTCAAAATGTAATGCTGAATGCTGCAGTATGTGATTTGCACAGTTATGCTTAATGAAAAAGAAATGTGCATATCCCTTACAAAACAAGAACAGAGTATCAGCTGTAAGACTTGCACTGGATTTCACTGGATTTCACTGCTAATGAGCTGACAGATCAGTAAGTGTATTTGCAGACTAACAGCCTTGCTTTTATTTGCACTGACCAGCAGTTACATAAAATTCTACTTAATGAAGACCCATCTCAGCAGGTCAGCAGGCTGTATCAGAGTATGAACACCAGACAGCACAATGAGTATCTTGTTTTTTTTCCTAGATGGTCTGTCATGGGTCAAAAAGCTACTGACCTTCTACAGTCAGATCTAAGGATGTAGAAGGATAAAGTTGTGATTACAAGCCATGTGACCTGGTTTCAGTATGTAACTTAGGCACCTCAAGGAGCTGGCAGAGGAGCATGGCTGTGTCCATCCTTGGGAAGGTGAGGACAGGTTAGGACGAGTTCTTCACTATCATAATACTGAGCAGGAGGAGGGATGGTAATAGAAACGGGAGGCCTGGGAGTGAGACTTTGGCTCATCAAGCCATTGCCTGCTGGTATCCTTCAAGGTGGATGTGTGAGAGCATGCATTCACAGGTAGAAGGGATTGCGGGCCTCTGTGTACATGCAACTTGCATGTCTTCCTGCCCAGGAGAAGGGTTAGGCTACTAACCTGACATACCTCTTAACTGTACAGATTTTTGCAGAATATCCTGATTTTTGCTTCATAGATTTGGTCTGTTCCTCATAAAATTAGTGTTTTTCTGGCAAAATACTGAGCAGATGTCACTAAATAATGGCATATGTTTGAGTTTCAGACTTCATATCCTTCAGGAAATTCATGCTTACACAACTCCTGTTACCTTTCTAAATTTTTAGAGCAATATTTAAAATCTGTCAGTATTTATGGAACTTTGTCCCTGCATTATTTTAGGATTTGTCCAGAGTTTTTGTGCTAAGAGTTTGAGAGGTATGCCTTCATTGCTAGGACCCTGATAAGGGGAAAAAAGCATTCACACTGCATGAATGATGTTGGTTCAATCTGGCAGTTTCTGATCATGGATAAAATGCCAGCTAAAGAATGAATGGGACATGTCCAGCTAGGGATAGGGCTGATGGCTGGCAAATATCACGGGGTCAAAAGCCACATAGAAAACAGACTGCTGTCCTTCCAGGCATGTTTTACTGCTGCCATATATATATATATTTTATGCAAGACAACCTCCACCTTTTTTAATGTTACAGAATGAATCACATTTTTTTGTATTAGTATAGCTGATTGGACTGAACTATGTAGGAATGTACACAATTCTTAAAAGCATTTATTATCTCAGTAACTGCTGTGAGATAGCAGTGTTCTTATTTATTAATGTATTACAAAACATGTTTGAGTTTTGCTTTGATTTCATGTTTAGTGTGCCAACAAAAACACTTGACACCATGCAGAGATGAAGAAACTTGTCTGTAATTTCCTCCAGTTTCATTATCTTTGCAATGCGTTGTGAATGAATACTATAAAAGAGTTGAGCTGCACTGAATCACAATCATAATTATGTTGTCTGACTGGGTCAAGGGGAAACTATTCTGTTTAGTAGAGTTAGTTGAAAAGAAATGCCTTTCATTCAGCTTGGCTTGCATTTGAAGCACATTAAAATGGTTATAGCTGCTGAGAGACTACAATGTCTGATTGCTTTGACATGATTCATGTTAAATCCATTGTGGTCTATAGAAGCTTCTATTAACACAAACAGTATAGGGGTAGAAAAAAGATTTTAAATCTATTTCTGTTAAGTATTTTTTGCTTTCACATTTGTCAGTCAAGGATGTATCAGTTTCATAGTTAAGTACTCCTCGGCTGATCCTTTAGTAGCAAAAAATAAAGAACAAGAATGCCTGTAAATTACAACATTCAGATTATTATATAACTGAGTTTATTTATTTCTTGCATTTGTTTACTGGGATGGACCAACTGAATAGACAATTTGTCCCTTTTCAGCATAGGCTCATGAAGAAAAGCTCCACAATAAAATGAGAAAACAGTAAAACAATAATTAATACATTTTAGACAATGACCATAAATATAGTTTAGGTCAGTATAACTTTGTCACAGTTTTATGAAGATACTTTTTATCCTGATATGAAAATAGTACACAGCAGAATAAAAATGTCATGCAGTATTACATATGAGGTCAAGAAAATGAAGACTATTTATGATTGATATATAATGCAATTTGTTACAAAGCTTTATGTATATGGCAGTTTTTTTTTTTAAATTGTGAGGTTGACAATAAACATTGGGGGTACTTTGAAGTAAAAGAATAGTAGACCAGATTGTGGTTTACCATAGGTTCATAGGTAGGTACTAGGCTATCTGCCCGAGGGCATTTATAAGCCTAGCCAGAGTGTGTCAGCTTTCGCCACCCCATTGATAAATTAACTGAGCCTCTGTCAAGAAGAGCCAATGAAGTGATCCTAGGGGAGTATTTTCTGTTACCTATCCACTCGTCAAGGTTTCTCTTGAAGAGTGTTAGTGAGGGGCTCTGCCTAATGTAGTTAGGAATTTTGTTCCAAAGCATTGGGGAGTCTCTGTGACAGGAATCTATCCCTCCAGCATGTTCTATTTATTGTTGTGGCGAGGTTTAGCTCACTAGAGCGAGTGGCTCGCAGTGACTTGTATTTCTTTAGGTGGAGCATATCCATCAATTCTGAGCTGGACATGGCTTTCTAAGTCAGGCAGAGATCACCTCTGAGTAAGTGATATGCCACTGAGTACAGCCAGAGTTTTTCCAGTCAGGCTACATAGGACATATGTTTGAGGCCAGTAATCCTCTTGGTGAGGTACTTTTGTGGTCTTTCCAGCTGTTGGAAGTGTCTTGCGAGGTACATCTCAAATGGGGCATTGTACTCTATGATGGGACTGATGAGTGATGACTAGAGGGGCACTATAACCTCTTTATTTCTAGATGCAAACCCTTTAGTAATTAGATGGGCTACATAGAAAGATTTCCTAACTACTTTGACAATATGATTGTCAAAGGAGAGATTACTATCTACCTGGGTCCCCAGATATCTTATTATTTATTCTGTATTAAGGGGGCTGCCACCTATGTGGTAATTCATGGGTGTTTTGTTTTTCCCAAATGGGATGACTATGCATTTTTTGGCATTTAGCTTTAGACCATGACTTTGACACCAGGTGTCCGTCTCAGTAAGGCCCGTTTGGAGAATGTCCGTGACAGCCAGAGAGTCAGTTATGGCTCCCAGTTTGCAGTCATCAGCGAACTTGGTTAGCCATAGTCCTCCTGTGTTTGCCTGTACTTCTGAGAAGTATATGCCGAACAGTAGGGGCTCCAGGACCGAGCCTTGTGGGACACCACTTGTGACTGGTTTAGAGTCAGACCTGGAGCCCGCTATTCTTACTGTGTGAGTTCTGTCTGTAAGCCAGTTGGCAACCCATCTCTTGCCGTTGAGGTTTATGTTCAGGCTGGTGTGTTTTTCTATAATTCCCGAGTGGGGAATGGTGTCAAAAGCCTTGGCATGGTCAAGGTAGGCTGCATGAACCACCTTCCTCTCATCTATGGCCTTGGTGACTGACTCAAAGAAGTCAACCAGGGTTAGTAGGCATGATCTGCCCTTAACAAAGCCATACTGGGTCGGGTCAAGTGTTTGGAGGTTTCCAATGTCTTTGTTAATGAGTTCCATAATGATGTGCTCCATAGCCTTGCAGACCAGGCTAGTCAGGCTTATGGGATGATAGTTACCAGGGTCAGTTGTGGCCCCTCCTTTGTGGAGCGGAATAACTCTTGCTGTGCGCCATTCTATGGGCATGTAGCCTGTGGAGAGGCTGAGGTTGAACAGTGTGTTTAGGTGGGGGGTTAGTTCGTTCTGTAGTTCATGCAAGACGCAGCCTGGGACACCGTCTGGCCCCATTGACTCTGTGCTTTTGGCTTTTGAAAGGGCTGTTTTCACCTGTGCGTCTGTGATTTCCTGGACACTACACTTTTCTGGTATTGTTGTGTGCCCTTTTGGGGGTGAGAGGGGGGTGAAGTTTGCACTGAATCTATCTGCCAGGATGTTGGCAATATTAGTAGGTTCAGTATATTTTGTGCTATTTTGCACTAGCTCAGAGCATATCTCCGAATTGCCACTTAGATTCTTGACATAGCTAAAGAAGGCTTTGTGGTTATCTTTCGAATCCTTGGCTATTTTTCTTTCGAAGTTAGCCTTGGATGATTTTATGAGGGACCTTAGTTTCTTACTGATACTGATCAGGGATGTCTTTCCTTCTTGGGATTTGCTTTTTTTCTGAACTAGTTTCCTCCTCCTTCGATTGTATAGCCTGTTTATGGCAAGGGTCCACCAGATTTATTTCTTTCTCTTAGGGGAGTGAGTCTTGGTTTTGTTAGGGATGGCATGATCCATGCATCCTTGTAAGTGCTCATAGAGCGCACTTGTAAAGGTTACTGCATCTTGGACACTGTTATCCTTTAGCGTGGGGGCTGTGAAACTTACCACCTCTGTCTTAAGTAAGGTGAAGTTTGCTATAGAAAAGGTTTTCACTGTTGTTTCATTGGTTGGGGGTGGTGGTGTGGACATCCAAAGTGATTAGTTTATGGTCTGATCTAACCAGTGACAGGTTGACCTCTGGTGCGGATCACCTGTCACACATGTTGGTGATGACCAGGCCCAATATGTTTTCACCTCTGGTAGGGGAGTTTACCAGCTGATCCAGGGCATTTGAGTTGATAAATTCCAGGAAGCGCTGGACCTGGGAGTTTGTACTTGAGTAGTTTTCCCAGTTAACGGTAGGGTAATTCAAATTGCCCAATATCAGGGTGTTTGGTAGGACCTTCATGTTTTCCAGTGTCTCCAGAAAGGCAGAGTGGTGGTCCTGGGTCATGGAGGGTGATCTGTAGCAGGCCACAATTTGCATTGCAGATTTGCCCGATGTTAGTTGCACATTGATGATCTCAGAGATATCATACTGTGCCACTAACCTGGAGGTGTAGGTATCCTTGATGAATATGGATACACCCCCTCCTTTTGTGTTTTGGTCCATGTTCTGTGGCCGAAATGTGTGGTATGAGTTGTAGCCCGGTAGTGTTGGGGTGCTCTGCCTTGAACCAAGTTTCAGTTACTGCACAGATGTCAACGTTTTCCATACTGAGGAGTGCTCAAATATTGAAATTGATAATTTTTTCTTTATACTGCGGTATCATTCTTGGTGAGGACAGGATGCTACTCAGGGTCATACCCGCCTGGGCTACATGATCAGAGAGCTCTTCCATGTCTCTTTTCATGTAGTCCAGGGCGGTACATCTCAGGTCATTCACACCAACATGAACAATGGCAGAGTCATATTTGTACTTGTTCTGGAGTGACCTGAGTGCTTGTGTTATGTGGCGGATTCTGGATCCCGACAGGCGGCTAACAGTAACCTTCTACTTGTCCAGCCTAGTGAGTGGGACATCAGTGTGCCTTACTAAAGAGTTGCCTATTACTAGTGTGTTAGGTATGTTATTTCGCCTTAAGGGCTGAGATTGTGCGTCACACTGATTTTGTGTTTTATGTGTTGTCTGGTTTTTGATGGGAGGTGCAGGTTTTTTAGGAGTCTGCTTTGGAGGTCTCTGATGCTTTTGCAGGTTTTTATTTAGAGCCTCCGAGTATGATGTCATGTATTTAGGTGTATTTTTTGCCAATGCTGGTTTAGTATGTCTATGTGAGGCTGGAGGTGTGGTGCAAGTGTTAACCTTCTCCTCATGACTGCCTGTTCCAGTCTTGGGTGGAGAGAGCTTAGCCTCCAATTTAGCTATATAATTGCATCTCTCACATATGTTAATGCTTTGTGGTAGGAGGAGAGGGTTGTCTGTGTACATGAGGCAGTTGTAACATTGCCTCAGGATACCCAGGTTCACCAGCTGGACTGGAGAGTATATCTGAAATTGCCCTTTGGTCATGCCTGAATAGTAGGGTGAGTTGCTTAGTTGCTTGGTTGGTGAAGGGTGAATAATGAGCCTTGCCCTGCTGGGCAATCAAGTGTTGGGGTATATTAGTGCTTGCTATTAGGTCTGAGCAAGTGCTGCACTGTAGGATGCTTTTTAAGTGCTTAGGTTGAGAGTTAGACTACTTTCAAGGGAAAAACTGAAGAGGAGACTTGGTTGAGCCAGGAATAATTTAGCCCTAGCTAAACAGAGCTGCCTGGATGTGCTAAACCATGCAAACATGGTTTTTACAGCAGGGAAATGAAAGAGATAGAAATTAGCCCAAAATGGCCTATACACTACTAACGTCTGGGCTGGAACCACTCCTCCAGGGACAGATGGCTGCTCAAAGCTCCCTCTCACACAGATGAATATAGGAACCTCATTCTATCCAAGTAAGGTATGGGCAACTCAGGAACTTGTAACACAGCCCTGAGTTCAGCACTAGATTGAAAACTGGACTATACTAGCTTAGAAAGGTGGGAAACAAGGACGATTTTTTTTAAAAGTTAAGGCAAAAACAGTAAAACATACACTTAAAACAGCTTTAAACGACTACAAACAGTAAAAAATACACTTAAAACAGCTTTAGATGACTACATGCAATCAGAAAAGGCTTTATAACAAATTACCCAATTAACAAGTAAAAAAATCTCAAAACAGAGCCCTGTTCCTGTAGTCTTCAGACAAGTTCTAATGCACACTCCTGCCACTGGGGTGAAGGGGAACCTTCTCCAAAAAAGAAGGCCTGGATTAGTGCTCAAGTTATACAAATAAAGCTAGATTCAGCAGGCCTGAATCTAGTTTATGCGACAGCAAACAAGGCACGCCAATTTCAGTAAGAAGCAGTTCAAATATGCAGGCACTATAAGCCTCTAACCAGAAATTTTCAGCTCAGAAGGGCAGAATCCAGCCTCTCCTCCCATAAGAGTGCAGACCACAAACCTTCTTAATGTAAAATGACTGGCCTGAAGCCCAAGTACTTAAACCAGAACTAATACACTTTTAGAATAACAGACACTGAGCCTTCAATCAGCAGTTCCCAACTTAGAAGGCTGTAAGCTACCTGTCCTGCCACAACAGTGCAGACCCAAAACCTTCTTAATTTTAAACAACTGGTCTGAAGCCCAAGCGCTTAAACCAAAAGGTTTAGAATGATAGCTACACTTTAATCAGGTTACTACCAAGCAGTAATAAATATAATTGAATACTTTTAAGAAGGCCTGGATTAGTTCTCAAGTTATACAAACAAAGCTAGATTCAGCAGGCCTGGATCTAGTCTATGCTACAGCAAACAACGCGCAGCAGTTTCAGTAAGAAACAGTTCAAATATGCAGGCATTATAAGCCTTTAACCAGAAATTTCCAGCTCAGAAGGGCAGAGTCCAGCCTCTCCTCTCACAAGAGTTCAGACCACAAGCCTTCTTAATGTAAAATAACTGGCCTGAAGCCCAAGTGCTTAAACCAGAACTAATACACTTTTAGAATAACAGACACTGAGCCCTCAATCAGCAGTTCCCAACTTAGAAGGATGTAAGCTACCTGTCCTGCCACAACAGTGCAGACCACAAACCTTCTTAATGTAAAACAACTGGTCTGAATCCCAAGTGCTTAATCCAAAAGGCTTAGAATGAGTTACACCAAAAAGTAATAAATACAATTGAGTACTTTTAAGATGACGCAAAAGCAAAATAAAGTAAAAAAGGAGGAAGAAACACAAATACAGTGAAAGTAGATGAATAAAGTGCAAATTTTTTTTTTTGAGTGAGCAAATGAGACGGGCCCAGGAGGAGTATCCAACTGCAAAATTAAAAGAGGGGTGGGCAGTTTCAAAGCCACCAAGATTAACACCAAAACAAAAGCAGGGAGGGTGAGTGGGGAACATACTGAAAAAAGCAGAGCAACAACTTTCAGCTAGATAGTATTCAACACAACACAAATAAATCAATTTAAATGCTGTATTATTTGAAAAAAGTGCAGATAAAGATTTACTTAAATTCACTTATACGTCCAGTTGATTACAGGTAGGTCTTAGCCGGCCAAAGCTCAGAGTTTAAGAAGAAAATAATCCAAACTGTACCTCTTATATAAGGCAGAAACCGAATATCAGTGAAGTGAAACTTCACCTACTTATCACTGGCTATGTATGAATTCTAACAAGCACAAAATTCTAACAATTATTAACAGAAAAAAGAAAGCCACAACTTCCAGCTAGATAGTATTCAATGCAACACAAATCAATTTAAATGCTGTATGATTTGAAAAAAGTGCGGATAAAGATTTACTTAAATTTAACTATATGTCCAGTTGATTGCAGGTATGTCTTAGCCGGCCAAAGCTCAGAGATTAAGCACAAAATAATCCAAACTGTACCTCTTATATAAGGCAGAAACTGAATATCAGTGAAGTGAAACTTCCCCCACTTATCATTGGCTATGCAGGAATTCTAACTAGCACTAAATTCTAACAAGCATTAACTGAAAAAACAGAGCCACAAATCCAGCTAGACAGTATTCAACGCAACACATGTAAATCAGTTTAAATGCTGAATTATTTGAAAAAAGTACAGATAAAGATTTACTTAAATTCACTTATACGTTCAGTTGATTGCAGGTAGGTCTTAGCCGGCAAAAGCTCAGAGTTTAAACATCAAATAATCTAAACTGTACCTCTTTTATAAGGTAGAAACTGAATATCAATGAAGTGAAACTTCCCATACTTATCACTGGCTATGCAGGAATTCTAACTAGCACTAAATTCTAGCAAGCATTAACTGAAAGAACAGAGCCACAACTTCCAGCTAGATAGTATTCAATGCAACACAAATCAATCAATTTAAATGCTGTATTATTTACAAAAAGTGCAGATAAAGATTTACTTAAATTAACTTATTCGTCCAGTTGATTGCAGATAGGTCTTAGCCAGCCAAAGCTCCAAGTGTAAGCAGAAAATACTCCAAACTGTACCTCTTATATAAGACAGAAACTGAATATCAATGAAGTGAAATTTCTCCCACTTATCACTGGCTATGCAGGAATTCTAACTAGCACTATATTCAAACAAGCATTATCTGAAAAAACAGAGCCACAACTTCCAGCTAGATAGTATTCAATGCAACACAAATAAATTAATTTAAATGCTGTATTATTTGAAAAAAGTGCAGATAAATATTTACTTAAATTCACATATACATCCAGTTGATTGCAGGTAGGTCTTAGCCGGTCAAAGCTCAGAGTTTAAGAAGAAAATAATCCAAACTGTACCTCTTATATAAGGCAGAAACCGAATATCAATGAAGTGAAACTTCCCCCACTTATCATTGGCTATGCAGGAATTCTAACTAGCACTAAATTCTACCAAGCACTAACTGAAAAAATAGAGCCACAACTTCCAGCTAGATAGTATTCAATGCAACACAAATAAATCAATTTAAATGCTGCTTTATTTGAAAAAAGTGCAGATAAAGATTTATTTAAATTCATTTATACGTCCAGTTGATTGCAGGTAGGTCTTCACCGGCCAAAACTCAGAAATTAAGCAGAAAATAATCCAAACTGTACCTCTTATATAAGGCAGAAACCGAATATCAATGAAATGAAACTTCCCCTACTTTTGACTGGCTATGCAGCTATGCAGGAATTCTAACTAGCACTAAATTCTAACAAGCATTAACTGAAAAAATAGAGCCACAACTTCCAACTAGATAATATTCAATGCAACAGAAATAAATCAATTTAAATGCTGATTCATTTGAAAAAAGTGCAGATAAAGATTTACTTAAATTCACTTATATGTCCAGTTGATTGCAGGTAGGTCTTCGCCGGCGAAAGCCCAGAGTTTAAGCAGAAAATTATCCAAACCGTACCTCTTATATAAGGCAGAAACCGAATATCAATGAAGTGAAACTTCCCCCACTTATCACTGGCTATGCAGGAATTCTAACTAGGACTAAATTCTAACAAGCATTAACTGAAAAACAGAGCTACAACTTCCAGCTAGACAGTATTCAATGCAACACAAATAAATCAATTTAAATGCTGAATTATTTGAAAAAAGTGCAGATAAAGATTTACTTAAATTCACTTATACATCCAGTTGAGTGCAGGTAGGTCTTAGCCGGCTAAAGCTCAGAGTTTAAGCATAAAATAATCCAAACTGTACGCCTTATATAAGGTAGAAACTGAATATCAATGAAGTGAAACTTCCCACACTTATCACTGGCTATGCAGGAATTCTAACTAGCACTAAATTCTAACAAGCATTAACTGAAAGAACAGAGCCACAACTTTCAGCTAGATAGTAATCAACACAACACAAATAAATCAATTTAAATGCTGAATTATTTGAAAAAAGTGCAGATGAAGATTTACTTAAATTCACTTTTATGTCCAGTTGATTGCAGGTAGGTCTTAGCCGGCCAAAGCTCAAAGTTTAAGCAGAAAATAATCCAAACTGTACCTCTTATATAAGACAGAAACTGAATATCAATGAAGTGAAACTTTCCCCACTAATCACTGGCTATGCAGGAATTCTAACTAGCACTATATTCTAAAAAGCATTAACT